>NC_052076.1:61924374-62224374 GCF_015852505.1 Tachyglossus aculeatus | reverse complement strand
ACTGAAGCAATCAAATAAACCCAGTGAGTGAGAAGGGAATGGGACCCAAATCCAACAGGAGACCCTCAGGGAGGGGTGAGGTGGAAGGAAATGGGGAGCGCAAGAACCATTTTCCTTTTGCTGACTCTAAATGATTGGGTGTGACTGTAATCATCCTGTTATAGCATTTGATCTCCAGAAGCACATGGAGCTGGGAGAATGTTTGGGCGAGCACTGGGGAATGCTTTAAGTAAACATATTTTACAGCATGCGGCAGTGAGTCTGGTGCCACCGTGTTTGAAACAGCTCCACGGGGGTGTCTGGCTTTCTGGCTCACTGGGACCAGGTGTTACTCTGACTTGTGGTTGGACTCCCGAGGGAGTGTTTTAGGCTGCTCCACACTGGGAACACACTGTAGGAGGTGGGTAGCAAGGCAGGCCAGGGCCCTGTCCCACCAAATTCAAGGAAAGCTTTGTTGAAAGGAAGCAATGTGGCCAAGTAGGAAGAGCACGGGCCTGGGAATCAGAGGACCTGGGTTCTAATCCCCGCTCTACCACTGGTCTGGGTAAGTCACTTCACGTCTCTGGGTCTGAGTTTTCTCATCTGTAAACCTCCTCACCTGCTCTCTTTCTCTGGCAACTACCCCCAGCAAATCTGTCTTCTTCTCACATGAGACCACCATTCTTTTGACACCCCCCCCGCCCTCCAGTATTCTATAGCCGTCCTACCCCATTCGGCCTCCATACACAAACCACTTTCTCCTAATGCACAGATAGACACACTCAACACCACTCTCTCCTCTGAACTGAATTCCCTTGCTCCTCTGTCCCTGCACTGTTCTTGTACCACTAACCTGCAACCCTAAATCTCCCCCTCAGTATAATGATGAAGGCATTTGTTAAGCGCTTACTATGTGAAAAACACTGTTCTAAGTTCTGGGGAGGATACAAGGTGATCAGGTTGTCCCACATGGGGCTCACAGTCTTAATCCCTATTTTATAGATGAGGTAACTGAGGCACAGAGAAGTTAAATGACTTTCCCAAAGTCACACAGCTGACAAGTGGTGGAGTCTGGATTTGAACCCATGACCTCTGACTCCCAAGCCCATGCCCTTTCCACTAAGCCATGCTGCTTCTCAATATGTTTCCTCCACCCTTGTACCCAAGCTGCAGAGCACTGTTGGAGGAAATCTAGACATCTTTGACCTTGCCCACCTTAAATTCATTGTTAGCTGCTT
Organism: Tachyglossus aculeatus; assembly: GCF_015852505.1. Lineage (NCBI taxonomy): Eukaryota > Metazoa > Chordata > Mammalia > Monotremata > Tachyglossidae > Tachyglossus > Tachyglossus aculeatus. The sequence goes on along the minus strand of NC_052076.1, from coordinate 62,223,157 downwards.
CAATTTGGCCCTCTCCACTGCTTGACAACAATACTTCTCCTTTATAATTTACTCCCATTCCCACTGCCCTCACCAGCTGTTCCAGATGTTTAACTCCCTCCTCAAACCTCCTGTATCCCTGCTCCCAGCAGCTCACTCTATCCTAATGACCTGGTCACATACTTCATCAACCACATTGAAACCATCAGGCTTGAACCCCCTAAGATCTCCCCTGCTTCTCTCCAAACTCCTCCTCCTCCTTCTCTGACTCCTCCTCCACCCTTTTTGATTCTCCCTATATTTCATCCAGTAACTCAAGATGAAATCTCTCACCTCCACTGTAAATCTATCCATTCTACCTGTGCTTCTGACCCTGCCCCTTCTTACTTTAACAGTTGCCCTCTCCATTCTTTCCTCCTTGACTGCCATCTTCAACTGCTCACTTTCCAAAGGCTTCTTCCCCACTGCTTTCAAATATACTATGTATCCCCATCCTAAAAAAAAAAACAAAAACAACCCAGTTTCTGTCCAGTTATCTCCCTATCTCCTCCATAGCATTTCACTCCAAACCTCTTGAGAGAGTTGTTTACATTCACTGTCTCCATTTCTTCTTCTCCAATTCTACCCTAGATACCTTCCAACCTGACTTCACTCCACAGAAATAGCCCACTCTAAGGTGACCAATGACCTTATTCTCACCAAATCTGACACTGTACTCTATCCTAATCCTCCTAGACCTCTCAGCTGCATGCATCACTGTAGACAATCCCTTTCTCCTTGAAACTTTTTCCAACCTTGGATTCACTGACACTATCCTCTCTTGGTTCTCCTTCTATCTCTCTGGTGGCTCCTTCTCAGACTTTTTTGCTGGGTCCTCCATTACCTCCCACCCTCCGACAGCAGGGGTGGTCCCTCAAGGTTCAGTTCTAGGTCCCCTTCTATTCTCCATCTACACCCACTCTCTTGGAAAACTCATTCTCTCACATGGCTTCAATTGCCATCTCTATGCAGATGATTCCCAAAAGTATCTCTCCAGCCCTGACCTCTCTCCTTCCCTGCAATCTCGGATTTCCTCCTGCCTTCAGGACTTATCTATCTGGATGTACTGCCAACACCTCAAGTTAAGCATGTCCAAAACTAAACTCCTTATCTTCACACCCAAACTCTGTCCTCCCCTGTCTTTTCCATCGCTGGAGACAACACCTCTATCCTCCCTATCTCTCAAGCCTGTAACCGTGGCTTTGTCCTCAACTCATCTCTCTTGTTCATCCACATATTCAATCTGTCACCAATACTGTAGGTTCTACCCCTCCAACATTGCAAAAAAAAAAAAACCTCTTTCTCTCCATCTAAACTGCTACCCTGCTGATCCAAGCACTTTGAACCACCTCGACTATTGCATCTGCCTCCTCGCTGACCTCACGGCCTCCTGTCTCTCCCCACTCCAGTCTAAATCTTCACTCTGGTGCATGGATCATTTATTTACAAAAACATTCAGTCCTTGTCTCCCCATTCCTCAAGAACCTCCAATGGCTGCCCATCCACCTCCAAATCAAACAGAAACTCCTAGCCATTGGCTTTAAACCATTCAAACAGCATTCAAACCATTTATTCATATCAATATCTGTCTCCCCCTCTAGAGTGTAATCTCATTACAGGCAGGGAGCGTGTCTTCTGATACTGTTGTACTTTCCAAGTACTTAACTCTGCACACAGTAAACACTCAATAAATACCATTGATTGATTGATTGATCTCTGAGTCCCAGCCAGAGAAACCCAGGCTCTGCAGACCTCAGAATTAAACCCCTGCCCATATGGTGAGTGATCAATCTTAGGCAGGGAAGTAGAATGGTAATAGGGAGGGAAAGGCAAGGACTTGCTATTTAATACATATGTAGGGGTCAGGGAGAAGCACAGATTGAGCCAAATGAGGAAATGGAAGTTAACCTAGAGCAGCAATGTGGCCTAATGGAAAGAGCACAGGCCTGGGAATCAGATGATCTGTTTTCTAATTCTGACTATACTTGCTTGCTCAGTGACTTTAGGCAAGTCATTTTACTTCTCTGTGCCTAAGTTTCCTCATCTCTAAAATGGGGATTAAACACCTGTTTATTCTCCCCATTAGACTGTGAGCTCCCTGTGAGACGGGATTACCATTGTTATATTGTACTCTCCCAAGTGCTTAGTACAGTGCTTTCCAAAGTGCTTAATAAATACATTTGAATGAATGAGGAACTGTCCTAACTGAATGTCTTCTATCTACTCTGCCCCTTAGTACAGTGCTTGGCACATAGTAAGAGCTTAACAAATGCAACAATATCATTAATATTATTCTATCCTCAGAGGCCTCAACAACCTCAGTGAAAGGCACCAAACAACTCATTCTTATTCCCTTTAGGCCTGTAGTTAAATGTCCTAAGATATACAGTAGTTACAATGTGTATAATAATAACTGATGCACTGTATTTCTGTAATGACTTTCCTCTGAAGAGCTGAAAACTGGTGGGAGGATAGTTAAGAGTAATCAATCCACTGGCAAAAAAGTGCAAGTTTTTTTTCTATATTTTCAATCAATCATATTTATTGAGCCCTTACTGTCTGCAGAGCACTGTACTAAGCGCTTGAGAGAGTACAATGTAACAGACACACTCCCTGCCGACGAGACAAACTTTAATAGAAATAAATAATATTAAAGATGTGGACATAAGTGCTGTGGGGCTGGGAGGGGGGATGAGTGTAAGCTTGTGGGCAGGGAATGTGTCATTGTTACCTTATACTCTCTCAAGTGCTTAGTACAATGTTTTGCACACAGTCATTGATCAATAAATATGCTTGAATGACTAACTGAATAAAGGGAGCAAGTCAGGGTGAGGCAGAAGGGATTGGGAGGAGGGGAAAGGAGGGTTTAATCAGGGAAGGCCTCTTGGAGGAGATGTGCCTTTGATAAGGCTTTGAAGTGGGTGAAAGTGTAATTATCTGTGAGTTATGAAGAGGGTGGGCATTCCAGGCCAGAGGCAGGCTGTGGGTGAGAGGTCAGTGGTGAGATAGATGAGATTGAGGTACCGTGAGAAGGTTAGCATTAGAGGAGGGAAGCATTGGGTTGGACTGAAGTAGGGAGGTGAAGTAGGAGGGGACAAGGTGACTGACTGCATTAAAGCCGATGATAAGGAGTTTGATATGGCTGTGGATTGTCACCCACTGGAGGTTCTTGAGGAGGGGGAAACATGGTCTGAAGGTTTTTGAAGGAAAATGATCTGGGCAGCAGAGTGAAGTATGGACTGGAGTGAGGAGAGACAGGGAGGTCATCAAGGATGCTGATACAATAATCAAAGCAGGGTAAGATAATGCTTGGACTAATGTGGAGGTAATTTGGATGGAAAGGAAAGGGTGGGTTTTAGCTGTGTTTTCTAAATATAGTATGGTGCACTATTTATGTAAGGGAAGACCTCTTCTTCTTTGGGAGAAAATATCTGCCTCCCTTCCCCCAATTACTAATCCTCATTATGATGTGGGTATTTATATCATTTTCCTTGTTCCCTCAAGTTTTTCATGTGAGACTGGGTCAGCACCTCTGTGCTGCCTTCTCGAGAGCTGACACTTAAAGTGCAAATGAAGCTAATGACAAGAGACAATACTTTAATGTTAATTAGATATTTCATGTGTCTTAGTTCATCAGAGAAATATTGCTCTTTTATGTATCACATGAAAGCAGAGCTTTCGCTTGAAGGAAAACAGGATTCGCAGTTGGAAAAAAAAGTATTTTCAGTTTTGTAATTATTCAAATTATTGTTGCATTTTAGAAAATTCCAAAGGATTTGAAAGGGCAGAGAGGATGTTTAGCAATAACACAATTGCATGTCAGGAAGTCCCTGCAGAGCCTTTAAAATTCTATTTTCCACCTCCTCCCCTCTCAAAGCAGACCCTATTTAAATCGGTAATCTCCAATTCTGACAATAACATGATAGAATGGTGTTTTGGTTTTATTGGATTACAATGGTGTAGGTAGCGTTGTGACCCTCTTTTAGGGAGAATCCAAGTTCCTTTCCTCTGAGAAACATAAAAGGAGCCCTTTTTCCATGTTAAAAAGTAGTTCTTTGTATGAAAGAAAGTCAGTCCAGATTCTGACAGGGATTCCTCCAGACTCTCTGGAGGAAGCTGTAGGCCATGATTTCAAAAGTGCCTTCTCAGTTTCACAACCATCCCTTGTTTTGCAGGTGTCAACATAATAGTTGTGAGTCAGTTGGGCTAAGGTTATGGAGCAATGGGCCTTCTAACTAAAAGGGCCTGTGGTTGTCATGGTGGCATTACCAGGATCAAGGCAGCCACATGGGCTGACTAGTCCTCTCTGTCCTTTTCTGGTCCCACGAGATCAGAACTGCCTCCCTCAGAGAAAGCAGGGTAAGGCAGTGGTAGGGGTCAGCATAAAAACACAGCATGGCTGGAAAAAATATGTACCCCATTCTCTTTGTCTTTCAAAATATTCACCACTCGCCCCCCGCCCCCCCCCCGCCCCCAGACTTTCTCACTTTACTTTCCTCCCACCCATTTTCAAATTTCCCCTGGGGATTTTTTCCCTATCTTCACATTTCTTCCATTTTAGGCCCCTCTCTTCCAACTCAAACAAATGATCTCCTTGTTACCAAATCCAAAGTCCTCTCCATCCTAATCCTCTTGACCTCTCAGCTGCCTTCGACATTGATTGTAGACCATTCCCTTCTCCTGGAAAGATTATCCAACCTCAGTTTCACTGGCGCTTTCCTCTCCTGTTTCTCCTCTTGTCTTTTTGGCTGCTCATTCTCAATCTCTTTCACAAGCTCCACTTCTGCCTCCTACCCCTGCAGGTGTCCCTTTTGTATTCTCCATCTACACCCACTCCCTTGGAGAATTCATTCACTCATATGGCTTCAACTACTACCTCTGTGCAGATGATTCCCAAATCTACCTCTCCAGCCCTGATCTCTCTACCTCTCTCCAGTCTTGCATTTTTCTCCTGTTTTCAAGACATCCCTACTTGGAAGTCTAACACCTCCAACTTAACATGTTCAAAACTGAACTGTTATTTTCCCACCCAAACACTGTCCTTCCCCTTACTTTCCCAGCATAGTAGGTGGCACCACCATCCTCTCTGTCTCACAAGCCCGTAAACTTGGCACTATCCTTGACTTCTCTCTTTCATTTAACCTACATCTTCAATCCATCCTGTTGGTTTGACCTTCACAACATAGCTAAAATCCACCCTGACATCTCCATCTAAACTGCTACCACCTGACTCCAAGCACATATCCTAACCCACTTTGATTACCGTAACAGCCTCCTTGCTGACCTCCTTGCCTCCTGTCTCTCTCCATTCCAGTTCACACCTTCACTCTGTTAATAATAATAATAATAATAATGGCATTTGTTAAGTGCTTACTATGTGCAAAGCACTGTTCTAAGCGCTGGGGGGATACAATGTGATCAAGTTGTCCCACGTGGGGCTAACAGTCTTAATCCCCATTTTTACAGATGAGGGAACTGAGGCTCAGAGAAGTTAAGTGACTTGCCCAAGGTCACACAGCAGACTTGTGGTGGAGGCAGTATTCAAACCCATGACCTCTGACTCCAAAGCCCGGGCTCTTTCCACTGAGCCACGCTACTTCTCTGTTGCCCAGATCATTTTTCTACAAAGCTTTCAGGCCATATTTCCCCACTCCAAGAACCTCCAGTGGTTTCCCATCACCTCTGCATCAAAAAGAAACTCCTTACCATCAGCTTCAAAGTACTCAATCACCTTGCTCCGTCCTACCTCACTTCACTCCTCTCCCACTATAACCCAGACCATACGCTTCGCTCCCCTAATGGTAACCTTCTCAGTACCTCGATCTTGTCTATTTTGCCACTGACCGCTCATCCAAGTCCTGCCTCTTGCCTGGAATGCCCTCCCTCCTCAAATCCAACAGACAATTACTCTCTCTTTCTTCAAGGTCTTATTGAAAGCACAGCTCTGCCAACAGGCCTTCCCTGACTAAGCCCTACTTTTCATTTCTTCCACTACTTTCTGCATCACCCTGCCTCGCTCCCATTATTTATCCCCCCGTCCCAGCTCCAAGCATTTATGTACATATCCATAATTTATTATTTGTCTGAATGTCAGTCTTCTCATCTAGACAGTGAGCTCATTGTGGTCAGAGAATGTCTACCAGCTCTGTTATATTGTACTCTTCCAAGAGCTTAGTGCAGTGCTCTGCACACATTGTGCACTCAATCTACCAATCAGTTGTATTAAGCATTTACTAAGTGCAATAAATATGATTGATCAGTCAGTTTTGCTCCACCCCCTCCTGTATCCCTCCAGAACCAGCCAAATAATGGAAGAAGCCAGCATCACTGCTGGTGTCCATTCAGATGCTGGGCACATTGCAGTTTGGGTACCATGCCACAGCCATGGGCAGGGTTGATCGGGCCTGCATTGGAACCAATCCTCTCCTTGCCACACATGCCAACACCAAGAACCAAGCCCCCACCCCTGTGGTGTCCATGGTCCAGGAAGTTTGGATTATCACCAAACTTCCCACTTTCAAAAACATTTTCTTTGAAACAATTCAAACCAGAATGGGCAAACTGGCACCTATTTGAGGAACAGCATGACCTTGTGGAAAGAGCATGATCCTCGAAGTCAAGGGGTCTGTGTTCAAACCCTGGGTCACCCTCTTGCCTGCTGGGCAAGTCACTTAACATCTCCATGCCTCATTTCCTCATCTGTAAAATCGGGATTAAATACCTGTTCTCCCTCCTACTTAGATTATGAGCTTGATGTTAGACAAACACCATGTCTGACCTGATTATCTCATTTCTACACCAGCACTTAGTACAGCACTTGGCACATAGCAAACAAAACCATAACAAATACCATTATTATTTCACTTCCTGGTGCCCCTTTCCAGACCATTCTTGCTTACTTGCAGCCATGGGGCTCATCTTGTCCCCTTTTTACAAATGCGGAAGTTAAGGCATAGAAAGGCTGAGTCATTTGTCTAAGGTGCACAGCAATCAGTGACAGAACTAGAACCCAGGTCTCCTGACACCCCGGCTCTTACTCTTCCACTACCCTACATCACCACTTGGTGGGTATATATTGGGAGGAAACATGGTTGGTATCGGTGAAGAACTTGGAGGGCCTCGGAAATTTGAGGTGGTACTGGCACTGTTTGTGCTACATAGACCACAGTAAGCACGACTGAATGGTGTAAGTTGAATGTTCACAGTGAATTATTCTATTCATTTTACTTGTACATATTTATTCTATTTATTTTATTTTGTTAATATTTGTTCTAACGATTTGGACACCTGTCTTCATGTTTTGTTTTATTGTCTGTCTCCCCCTTCTAGACTGTGAGCCCTCTGTTGGGTAGGGACTGTCTTTGTGTTGCCGACTTGTACTTCCCAAGCGCTTAGTACAGTGCTCTGCACACAGTAAGCGCTCAATAAATACGATGGAATGAAATCCCCATTCTCCATGAATCATGTCTGTCCAATCAAAGGTATCTCTGGAAATTATCCCCTTAAAGATTCCCCAACGCTACCATCCTTCATCCTGGATGAACTAAGTTGTGTTTTTCCACCTCACCATTTTTTTTAAGGTATTTGTTAAGCGCTTGCTATGTGTCTGGCCCTGGGCTAAGCACTGGGATAAACAAAAGCTAATCAGATGGTGAAATGGCTAGAGCACAGGCCTGGGAGTTGGAAGGTCATGGGTTCTAATCCCATCTCTACCACTTATCTGCTGTGTGGCCTTGGGCAAGTCACTTCACTTCTCTGGGCCTCAGTTTCCTCATCTGTAAAATGAGGATTGAGACTGTGAGTCCCATGTGGGACAGGGACGGTGTACAACCTGATTTGCTTGTATCTAGTGCTTAGTACAGTGCCTGGCATGTCGTAAGCACTTAAATACCAGCAGTATTATTATTATTAATCAGGTTAGACACGGTCCATGTCCCACATGGGCTCACAATCTTAATCCCCATTTTACACATGAGGTAACTGAGGCACAGAAAATTTAAGTGATTTGCCCAAGGTCACATAGCAGACAATCAGAGGAAATATAATTAGAACCCAGGTGACTCCTAGATCTATGCTCTATCCACTAGGCCATGCCATCTTGAATAGGGTGGCTTTGATTTCCCACCAATGCAGTTTCTGGAAAGCTCACAATCATTGTTTCTGCTTTTTCATCTCCAAAATGCCTCGGTCACCTCTCTTCTTTTGGGGAGTTCCTCCCTTCAGAACGAAGCCCCATGGCAGGATTCATGAGACAAGGGCAGCTAAAAGTGAAAGACAGTGGCCAGGAATAGGTCATGGCAAGGGGAAGTTTTCCAATTAGGTTTGGAACATACTGTTAAGCAGCATGGCTCAGTGGAAAGAGCACGGGCTTGAGAGTCAGAGGTCATGGATTCTAATCCCGGCTCCGCCACTTGTCTGCTGTGTGACCTTGGGCAAGTCACTTAACTTCTCTGAGCCTCAGTTACCTCATCTGTAAAATGGGGATTGAGACTATAAGCCCCACGTGGGACAACCTGATCACCTTGTACTCCCCCCAGTGCTTAGAACAGTGCTTTGCACATAGTAATGCTTAACAAATGTCATCATTATTATTATCATTATGTAAACATGAAAAGGTAATGGTGGAGGGCCTAGGCCATTTCAGGGATGGGGTTTAGACAAAGCTGATGGCATAATTTCATAATTCTAGCATTTAATAAGCACTGTGCTAAATCCTTGGTGAGAAATAACATAATCAGATCAGACACAGTCTCTTTCCTACCTAGGGTTCTAGAATCTAGAAAGGGAGGGAGAGAAGACCTCATTTTACAATGGAGATATTGAAGCTTGGAGACATTAAGGTCACAGAGCAGACCAGTGGCAGGGCTGAGACCAGGACTTGGGTCTGTCTCCTAACTGCCAGCCTCAGACTGTTCCACTAGGCCATGTTGCAGCGGCAAAGATCACAGGACTGAAGAGAATTTTCCAGAGTGCCCGTGTCAGCCAGATGTGGCTCCATTCTCTCTAGCCAAGGAGACCCACCCACTCCCAACAGGGTCAGGCACAGAGAAGTGTGGTTCAATCACTGCCAGCCCTTGTTTAGAGGGGAAAAAACTTGAGCCTCATGTCCCTCCTCACGACCTGAGTTGATCTCTAAAGGGAAAGGACAGCAGGTATGTTCAGACTGATTATCTTATAACCCCAGGGCTAAGTTCAGTGCTCTGTATGTAGGTACTTAGTAAGCAGTCTACAAATACCATCTTGATTAAGGGAGAGAGCTCCCACATTGAGCAATCTCCCCTCCCACTGGGCTGTGGAAGAAGCTGGGTGAACCAGCATCCATGGAAGAGCCGGAGTTTTTTTTTGGGTCGATCCCCATGCAGTGGTCACCACTGGACACAGATGGGGAGAAGGCGCCCAGCAGAAATTATGAAACCGGCATTCCGGGCTAAATGAAAATGCAAAACTTCCTTTTCCCAAAGCCTGGCTCTGGGGCTTCCACTAAGCAATGAAATCCAGGGGATTGGCTCATTCATATACATTAGCAATTATTTGGGCTGCAGCTGAGGGCGTGATGCAACACTTGATGCTACTCTGTGCCGGCTGCAATGAGGTTTTTCTGCCCTTTGGGGAGATGCAGTGGGCAGATGAAATGCAGTAATCCAAGGTTACAGGCGCTGTAAGTTATATCAGGAGAAAATAAATAAGCAACTCCAGGTACTTCAGCTCGGCTATAAAAGGGCTGCATATGCTCCTTGCAGGTTTTCTTAAGGTAAGGGACAGAGTGTAGGAAATTCTAAGGCTGCTCGATGTGTCCATATGGGAGGGCGGTCTTTCGCTGATGATTTTGCAGACAGAAATTGCCCATCTGCACTGTTTGCAGGTGTTTTGAATGATTATATTATTAGCTCTGTCTGTTCAACTTTGCTTTTTTATGGTGGCTTTAGTATTGCAGTAAATAAAAAAAAGAAATATAAAAGCAGCCATCTGGTTCCCAATTTTTGACTAGCACTCTTTGTCAAGAAAGAAGAAAGAATGTTCCAATATTATCTCCCGGCTCTCGGAGAGCCGCAAAGGAGTAAATCTCATCCCCCCCCAATTCTGCCTTCCTTGGAAAATAGAACTGCTTATTTTGATTAATCTGCTTGAACCCAATTTGGCGAAATTGGAGTGAAATTATCCATTTTTTCTCGGAAGATCGTGAGGTTATCATCTAATATTTTCCCTTAAGGTTTCATTCTTCAGCTACTAATTCAAGGTTTGTTGATATGGATATTATGAGTAGTACAGGGCCCCGCTCAGATCAAGAGTTTCTATGCTAGGTGCCTTAGCAGGAGCAAATAAATATGTCTCTGTAGGTGTTGCCCTCTGTTTGTCCTGTTGGTGTTACAATTCTGCAAATTATTCCACGCTTTAATTTGATCTGTGTATGACCTTTAGCACTTTGCTGGGTATCACTACTTTATATAGCAAGACAAAGATTTATTTGATTATCTGAGCACAAGTAATTCATCAGTGAATGCTCTTTATGTCAGATGTCACAGAAACAGGGGAATATTTAGTACTGTACAGAGGAACTAGTGCTGTGAGACTGCCAGAAGCCTTTTAACAAGGTCACTAAAGCTCCCTAATTCCTGAGAGTGACAGAAGAGAGTGCACCCCCAAAATCATCACATTAATCACAATCGCGGGTCTTTAAATTTACCCTGTCATTCATTTGGGAAGGAAAATAAAGATTTAGCAATTTTTGCCTTGAAATCTTTCTGCTTTATTCCTTGCTCACGATGAACCCTTTTACAGGATGAAAAATGGGCTGTCGTGAGGTGAGAGGCAGAGTTGGGCCAAATGGGGAAGAAATGTGGTTGAATGGAAACAGTTGGTGAGAGACCTCCAGTGAGTTGGAGAGTTCCTTTAGATAATAATAATAATGTTGGTATTTAAGCGCTTACTACGTGCCAAGCACTGTTCTAAGTGCTGGGGTAGACACAAGGTCATCAGGTTGTCCCACATGGGGCTCACAGTCTCAATCCCCATTTTACAGATGAGGTACCTGAGGCCCAGAGAAGTGAAGTGACTTCCCAAAGTCACAAAGCTGATAAGTGGAGGAGCTGGGATTAGAACCCGTGACCTCTGACTCCCAAGCCCATGCTCTTGCCACTAAGCCATGGTGCTTCTCTAATAATAATAATAATGATGGTATTTGCTAAGCCCTTACTATGTGCCAAGCACTGTTCTAAGCACTGGGGTAGATACAAGGTAATCAGTTTGTCCCACGTGGGGCTCAGTCTTAATCCCCATCTTATAGATGAGATAACTGAGTTACAGAGAAGTTACATGACTTGCCCACAGTTGATAAGTGGCGGAGTCAGGATTAGAATTCATGACCTCTGACTCCCAAGCCTGGGCTCTTGCCACTAAGCCACTCTGCTTCTCCCATCCATCTTCTTTAGATGGATGCAGGGTGCCAGCATCTCTTACAGGACTAGCATTGTCAGCTCTTCTGCTGGAAACGTATCTACCGACTCTGTTGTATTGGTCTCTCCCAAGTGCTTAGTACAGTGCTCTGTGCACAGTAAGTGCTCAATAAATACAATTGAGTGATTGAACCCACCCTCAGTGGGGCCAGGATGAGTTGTACCCACCTGCCAAGGGATGGTGAGTGTCCAACTTTTTGGCCCTTGTGATGTGGTGAGCCCGTTGTTGGATAGGGACCATCTCTATATGTTGCCAACTTGTACTGCCCAAGCACTTAGTACAGTGTTCTGCACACAGTAAGCACTCAATAAATACAATTGAGTGAATGAATGGTGCTAAACAGAAGCAGCAGGAAGAGGTAAGTTGATGCAACAGGTGAGCATAACAGCTGGCTCACTGGAGTTCCTGCCACTGTCTCCTACCTCTGTCTCAGCCCTAAAGAAGGGATGTGGAGCAGCGCTCACCTGCTGCTGCTTTTATCTCCTCCTCCTGGTGATCACCGTGTGAAGGCCCCGAGCTGAGCACATGATCATCGCATGAGGACCCTGTGCAGCCCACATGATCACTGCATGATGGCCCCATGCTGCCCATGTAACCGCTGTGGGCCATCTCCTTACAACCCATGATCCAGCCAGCTCCTATATCCGTTCTCCCCATGTATTTGTGTGTATGAGGATTCATTCCATCTCTCTATATTGACACTCCTGATGCCTATTTGTTTTGTTTTGTGGTCTGTCTCCCCCCTTCTAGACTGTGAGACTGTTGTTGGGTAGGGACCGTGTCTATCTGTTGCTGAATTGTACTTTCCAAGCACTTAATACAGTGTTCTGCACACAGTCAATGCTCAATAAATATGATTGAATGAATGAATGAATGTTGCTTTTGCTCAACTCTGTGTTGAGAGTGAAACTTGTGTGTGTGTGTGTGTGTTGTGAACCCTGGGTTGCATTAACCAGGGCAGGGAGCAGGGCCAGAAAGAGGGAAGAGTGGGAAAGAGAGGGAGATGGAGAGAAAAGGAAAGAAGTCAGGGTGGGGAGTGGGAAAAGAGTCAAGCAAGGGAGAAAGGGAATGAAGAGTACAGAGTATGACAGTAATAATAATAATGATGGCATTTAAGCGCTTACTATGTGCCAAGCACTGTTCAAAGTGCTGGGGGGGTTACAAGGTGATCAGGTTGTCCCACGTGTGGCTCACAGTCTTCATTCCCAGTTTACAGATGAGGTAACTGAGGCACAGAGAAGTGAAGTAACTTTCCCAAAATCACACAGCAAACACATGGTGGAGCTGGGATTAGAACCCATGACCTCTGACTTGCAAGCCTGGGCTCTTTCCACTGAGCCCTGCTGCTTCTCAAAGCAGAGTAGAGAGAAAGGGAGGGTGGAAGCAGAAAGAGAGGAGATGGAAGGAGACAAAGACAATAGGGGTAGTGAGTGAGAAGGAAAAAAAGATGAGGAGAGGGAAGAGAGGAAAGAAAAGGGGGAGGATTGTTGCATTGTACTCTCCCAAGCACCTAATACAGTGCTCTGTGTACTGTAAGTGTTCAATAAATACCATTGATTGATTGGAGGAAAGAGAATGAGGAGTTGAGATAGAGGGAGAGTGGGGGGAAGCACTTCTCCACCGTTGCTGGTTTCATCACCACCCTACTCCATCTGAGGCTATTCTGGCAGGCTCAGGTTGGCACAGCCAACTCCAAACCGCAGAAGCTTTGTGCAGCACACGGAGGCAGAGGGGCAGGTGGCTGTCATAAACCAGGTGGCAGAGCTGGCAGAATGACTGTTGAAGGTCAGAGGAATGTACAACTCTCCAACCACCCACCTACCCCAAATTGACTCTTCTGGGGCACCAAAAGGACTTTCTGCACATCAAGGACTTGGAAGGCCAGTACAATCACTGGTATTTATTGAGTGTTTACTATGTGCAGAGCCTTGTACTAAACACTTGGAAGAGTACAATACAACAGAACTAGTGGATTTGTTTCCTGCCCATAATGAGCTTACAGTCTAGAGATGATTTTACAGTATAGAGAAGATAATTGAGTTGGACATACTCTCCCTCGTTCATTCAATTCTATTGACCACTCACCGTGTGCAGAGCACTGTACTAAGCACTTGGGAGAGTACAATGCAACAATAAACAGACATATTCCCTGCCCACAATGAGCTTACAATCTAGAGGAGCTTACACTCACATAAGGCTCAGTCTCAATCTCCATTTAACAGACGAGGGAACTGAGTCACAGAGAAGTTAAGTGACTTGCCCAAGGTTACGTAGCAGACAAATGGTGGAGGGAGGATTAGAACCCAGGTCCTTCTGACTCCTAGGCCCGGACTGTATTCACAGGCCACACTGCTCCTCAGCCTTTGGAGCTGAAGACCGCTACTCCACCATGACCACTGCAGGAGAGGGGTTGCTCGCCCACCTCCCCGGCCTAAAGTGGGACCCTGGTGAACCCCATCTTGGAGCCTCTCAGGAAGCAGGTTAGAAGCCCAAGAAGAATGGCCATTCCATTTGGAAATATCAACTCATTCTATTTTTGAATGTGAGTTTGTGTCTATCTCCCTCCCTTTGTGTGTCTACGTTCCCTGCCTTCTGATGCAGTTGCCACTCCTGGATGAGTGCCTTGCTCCTATGATGCTCTCTCAGACTCTATCTTTGTGTCTCAAAATTCTCTCTCACCCTATCACTCTCCCTCCCTCTCCCTCTCTCTCCTTCATTTTTCTCTTTGCACCACACTTCAGACTTGAAAAGAATCTCATCTCTTTAGTTCCTTTAAAAATGGTAGCTATTAGGGTAGCTTCAATCCTCAGACCTTAAGGGTATCAGCACTGTCCACTTGACCGCTTGCTACTCAGAATAGAGTCTCTCTAGAGTAGCATTTTGCTGGAGTACCACAGCCACATCGGTTTGTGAAGGACCTAAGGAGCCCAGAGGCTGTGGTGCTGACAGGTCCTGAGTTCAGCTGTTCAAGGTCGACTACGTCAACACAACAGAAGTGAATCGTCTCATCAAGGGGAAGCATTGGGAAGAGTCTCCAGGTGGGGGAAAGTATGGCAGTTGGTCCTTGATTTTTGGATTGGTGTCTTCCAAGTCTCTCCCATCCAGGGGGGTCACTCAGCCTCTCCCCACCCCTCCCTTTTTCCCCAGGACCCCAAAGAAGGAGGTTCCCTGATCACTACTTTGCCTCCTCAGCAAGCACAGGTGGGTATTGCTTTCAGGGAAAGGAGTGCCATGGCATAGAGGGAGACAGTCTGCGTAATGTTCTAATCATATGGAGATTTCTAGGTGGAACATGATGTGAATATGGTTTCTTCGGGCCTATAAAGCTCCTTGGAACTCTGTTTTCAAACTGGGTGTGTTTAGTGCTGGGAAAAGGGTGTGCAGACAAACAGGGCAAGTGATCTTTCTAAAATGTTAGCAAGTTGGATCTGTATCAAGCATAAAAATCTGGGTCTGAGCAGGGTGCTGGGGTTGAGGGAGATGAATATCACATCCTGGAGAGTATTTTGGTAAACAGTTAAATCTGGAGAAATGCAAAACTCAAACAAAGTCTCTTCTCCATATGTTGGAACTGTTGCTTCTACAATAGAGTTGGGATGTAGTGAGTAAAGTTCCCTTCTTGAAAATTCAAAGCCTCATTTTCATTCTAACATTTCCCATTCAGCTCTGCAACCCGTCCTCCACCTCTCCCATGCTGAAATCTTCCGCCCCATTCCCAGTTCCCCTAGCCAGTAACCCCAGTCTTTCTCCAAGCCTTGCTCTGCTATTATCTGAGGAAGCTTTGTATACATATGTAATGTAGGATCTACACCTGCTCAGCTGGTTTAATCTCTAGGAGGAAACGGCTGATTTTCTCTTTTTTCTCTTCCGCATTCCAGTGAAGGAAATGAACAGTGCTTGGCACATAGTAAGCCTTAACAAATACCATTAAAAAAATTAAATGGCTCCATCAATTTGACCTTGATTTGAAATCTGCTGCCAACTTTCTACTCAGGTAGGGTCCTGTATGCAAGGACTCAGGGTGCCACATCATTGTTTGGAAACGTCTATTGTGTCACCTAGTTTTCATGGCAGGGGTCACTTAGACCTTGCATGTTGCCAGGTTGTGTCCCTTTGCAGATGGGATTTTTCTGTTTCCATGTTGTTTACTGAATTCCCTTTTGTGGGTGAAATCTCTCAGCTTCCCATAGCACTCATTACTTTCCTTACCTACCCCATTACTTAAGAATGAGATCATATACATTTCTTCTTTTTCTGTCTTCCTCCTCTCTGAATTTATTTTATTGTCTGTCTCCCTGCTAGATTGTAAACTCTTTGAAGACAGGGATCATGCCTATTAATCCAACCATACTCTTCCAAAACTCTGCATACAGGCACTCCATAAATCCTTTGATTCATTTATGGTCAAACTGATTGAGTGGTAGGCAAAGCACTCGTCTCATGCTTCTGTTGTAACAGTCAATCAATAAATGTTATTTATTAAGTGCTTACTGTGTGCAGTACACTGTACCAATCACTTGAGAGAGTACAATACAACAGAGTTGGTAGACATGTTCACCACTCTCAGTGAACACTCAATAAATACCATTACTACACCTTCTAAGTGTCACAAAGGATGAACTTTGCTCTCAAGGAACATATGATCTAATGGCAAAAGAGGCAAAGTGTGGTGGGTTTTTTTTCCCTCCTCATCACCCCTCCTCTCTCTTCTTCCCCCAGTAAATCAGAAGGGAATCATCATCCAATTTTCACAATTAACTTCACCATTCTACAGCTTGAGGGAATATAAGCTTCTGACTCCTTGTATTTCCAACATCGTTTGGACTTCAAGGGTCTTCAGTATGTTCTCCTGATTTGATCCCTTTGGATTCACAGCTACTTGAGCTGTGGCTTTATGTCTCCACTGGGGTTCATCCTGATAATAGTTGTAATTGTATTGTATCTGCTCCTTTGGGGATCTGCTTAAACAGGAAGTCAACCCTTTCCCGCCTCCATAGCATCTGCAGGCTACATCCCGTTCATAAAGACACCAGACCTGAGGAAAATCACTGTCCTCAGGGTTAAGAATTGTTGCTAAGTATCAGAGTAAAATCCCGTTACAGTTTTTAACTTCACTCTGTTTAATTAGCAATCCTAATTAACCTTCTCCTTTGTTTTGTTCTTCTCCTGTTGGTGGTTCCATTGAAAATATTGCCAAGTTAATCACATTTTAAAATATTCTGAGTGAATTGGAAAAAAACACCAAAATGCTACTTAAACAGAGCTGAGCTGATATGTATGCAACTGCTTAGTTAAGAAGTAGACAGGAGAGGTAATCTCTCCCTTAAAGTAACACTGAACCCATGTAAACACCTTTCTCATTTACAGCAAGTCACCATGGAGTGAAGTTCTGCTTCTTGCCTTTTGTCACTGGGCAGTGCATTGGCAACTCAGTTTCAAATGCAAAATTGTAAAGCTAATGAATAAAGTTCAGGAGCAATGCATTGCTTGATTCACATGTATGCGACCCAAAATCTTTAAAAAACAATTGGAAAGATCCTAGCAGACCTTATTACCAATGAAAATGTTTCATCCCATGTTGGCCTGAAATCTTCGAGCTAGCTGTCAGGAGGCTTAGATTGCTACGTGGTTTGGGGAAACGGTAATCCTGTTACTGCTGCTCCCCTGGAGAACCTCCACCATCCAGACCCTCCAGCACGAATCAGAAACACAACTTATGAAAAGATGAAGTATTAGAAAATACTGCAACAGTTAGCATTCTCTGTCTCTAAACATTTCAAAGGTGCCTACTTCAGTGATTCCTAAATTGTCCTCCTGACAATACTATGAACCTCTATCAAATCCGAAATGGTGGAGAGTTTTTCAGCTTGTCTCCTCTTAGGGGATTTGAAAATCATTTAATGCAACAGGATAGAGCTATACAAAAGAGCAATGCTTTCTCTCCCTTTTTTGGTAGTTTTTTTTTTTTTAATTATGCTGATTTGTTATTTCTACTTCTACTTTCTGGGTGCATATGAATTCACTCTCTTCATTACTTCCCAGCTAACCTGCTAAACATATTTTTTTTATTGTACTTGTTAAGTGCTTACTATATACTAAGTGCTG
The DNA here is from genome assembly GCF_015852505.1 of Tachyglossus aculeatus. NCBI lineage: Eukaryota > Metazoa > Chordata > Mammalia > Monotremata > Tachyglossidae > Tachyglossus > Tachyglossus aculeatus. The sequence continues at coordinate 62,205,580 of NC_052076.1, read as the reverse complement.
GGATAGATACAGGGCAATCAAGTTGGACCCAATCTCTGACCTCACACTGCTCACAGTCTAAGGAGGGATTATGATTTAATCCTCCTTTTACAGATGAGTTAACTGAGGCACAGAGAAGCTAAATGACACCCAAGGTCACACAGCAGACAAGTGGGATTAGAACCCAGGTCTATTGGTTCCCAGGCCAGTGCTCTTTCCAACTAATTTGTGCTGAACTCTCCCAGACCTGTCTCCCTTCTCACACGAATCCCCCAGCCTGGAGCTCCCTTCCTAAATCCAGACAGGCCAAACCACTCTTCATACTTAAAGCCTTCCTGAAATTTTATCTTTTCCAACAAGACTTCCCCAAACCCCAAATTGTTCAAACCCACTAGTCATTTCTAGTACTTGGGTATTTATTTATACCCATTCTCAGTACTTGGGTATATAAGTCTATTCAGATGAACAGTCAACTATTTCCTCTGCTTTGATTATTTGTAAATATTTTAAAATATGCCTCCTCCATTAGAATGCAAGCTCATTGTTGGCAGGGAACGTCACACCTTTGTGATGTAATTTCCTAGGTGTTTACTATAGTGTACCAGTGGGAGCCCAAAACAGTGTTCTAAGGTTGGGATATGACCTCTGAGGAAGTTTGTATTGTTAGGTTGTCTTTTTCACTTGAGGCCAAGTTCTGTCTATCAAAGATTCATCCCTCCTGCAGGGCCTGCTTTGCTCTTGTTCTGAGGCACAAAGTAAGAACAAAGATGATGTTTATTTTAGTTAAAGCTGTGATAGAGTCTGTCATTTAGGAAATCTGCTGTGGTCTGTCTTTGTTTTCCCAGATAAATCCAGTTTTAAAAAAATAGATTAAAACATGTTATGTTTTGTGTTAAAATTGTTGAATTGTTGCCATTAAACAGACATTGGTCTAGGGTGTAGTCTCTCTTTGTCTGCCTTAAATTATATAACCTAGTGTCCTTAGGAAAAGCAGTCAAGCCTCTTCCGTCCCTTTTTTCCATCACCAAGGTGCAAGTTGAGCTCTACTCATGTGAGAGTAATGGAGCTAGGAAGTACGTGCAAAATTCATAAAAGGTAGCTTAAGCCTTCTGGCAAGGAATGTGCGATTATGGAAGGGAAGATTAGCCATTGGAAAACTTAAGCTAGGTTTTTTTTAAAAAAATGAGATTATAAAGCTCTTACTACATGCCAGGCACTGCACTAAACCCTGGGGTAAATACAAGCTAATCAGGTTGGATACAATCCATATCTCACAGGAAGCTCACAGTAATAATCCCCCATTTTACAGATGAGGTAACTAATGCGCAGAGAAGTTAAGGACTTACCCAAAATCACACAGCAGACAAGTGTAGAGCCGGGCTTAGAGCCCAGATCTTTCTGATTCCCAAATCTTTCAGATTCCCAGGCCCAAGCTATATCCACTAGGCCATGCTGCTTTGGAGAGGAGGCATGATTGAAGAGGAGATGCCCGCTGCATATGTGTGCAGAGATGAAGATGCTTTCGCTGTCCATAAACCAGCATTCTGCCCTATAAATGGACACATCACCTAAAGTGTGATCAATTAATGGTATTTCTTGAGCACTTATTTTGTTCAGGGTACTGTACTGAGCTCTTTCCCACAGAAACAGTTTCTGAAATGAAGGCCCTACAGGAAATGAGAAACAAGTCCCATTTCAAATGTTTCATAAAAATCAGACAATGCCACAGGGCTAATTGTTGATCATGGCCCATCACCAGCTTGATTATATTTTCTGCTCTACATTTGACTTTAGCTCTGTCCACTTACTAGCAAGAAGCTGCCCCATCTGAGGAAGGAAAGAGGACTCCTAAGAGACTAAACAATCCTTTCAGGAAGGGAAGGGGGAAAGGCCAGCAAGAGAACTCAGATGATTGTCCATAAACCTGAAGAGGAAACCAAGAAGAGAATTTGGGATGGAGATTAAAAAGGCTCTGGTTGTTTGCAAAAGAAATGTAGAATACACAAAATATCCCCCAACTTTGGGGAATAGAAAAGGACTAAGTCTTTGAGTTCTGAAGGAAAAAGGAAGGAGACAACTTCCTGCTGGCTGCTAAGGAAATTAAATAGAGTATGATTCAAAGTGTTTGTTAAAAAAAATTACATAAGGTTGCTGTATTGGATCAAATGAAAAGTTACCCCATGTGCTTTGCCACTCTGTTGTTTGTGTATAAGGAAATTTGTGGAATTTTCTGGAATTAATCTTGATTGTGGGAGGCGTTTCTCCCCAAAAGAATGGAAAGAACTAGGAGTTCATTTTAAAGACAACAGCTGACCTGGTCTCAAAGGACTTGTAATGCACTGGGGGATGGGTTGGATAATCAGTATCCCTCCATAATGTCGACAGATGTGCTCCTAAGGAAAATGGTGGTATTTTCGGCATTGGCATTTGAGAACTATTGTTTAAACGGGAAACAAAAAGATGTGTTCTAGCCTTCATCACAAGTTCCCTTTTGCCCCTTACACTTGCATTTTTTCAGTTAATGCATGCTTTTTAATGTCATAGTGTTGTGCTTAAGGATTCTGAGTGCCAAAATACTATATTCACTGCACAGCGTGTGCATGCGCAAGCACGCGCACACACACACACACACACACACACATAAGAGAAAGAGAAAAGGAAGAGGAAGAAAGGGAGAGCCTGTTAGCTGATTTAGTGTTTGAAGAAGAGGGTGAGCTTTTTAGTGATGGGTGCAAAAGTAAGTAATTATAGTATTTAAGTGCTTACTATGTGCTAAACACTGTTCTAAGCCTTTGAGTAGATATATGATAGTCACGTTGGACAGAGTCCCTGTCCCATATGGGACTTACAGTTTAAGTATGCTTGAAAATTCCCTCTGCATCAAATACCTGTAAAAATAATCCTGTTCCGCTCCATTGCATTTGTTACCCCCCCATTCCTGTCACTGTTTGCATTTCTCCTTGATGTCATGGTCTTCCCAAAGCCTTTGTTTCTTCTTCTGCTATTTCTTGATTTTCCATTGCTATGCCATATTGTTTGAGGTTTGCTTCATTGCTTCCATAAAGTTTTTTTTCTTCTCCATTCTGTGAATAGCTATCCTGTTCAGCTAGCCATTAGACCAGCTTTTTGAATATCCTGCTGAACTACTCATGAATTCCACATGTACTGTTCAGAAAAGATATGATGACTTCGATACTGGTGTTTCGAGTTCGAAGACTTCAATGTCTGAGGTTTTGCTTCCCACTTATCACTTGATCCTGTGCATTGGACATAGGCAGCAGTGTTGAAGCAGCTTCAGAATTTGGTATTTTGAAGAGTCTAGATTTCACAGTCCTAACAAGTTGGACAGCAAATCCATTAGAGGACACACAAGTTTTTTTGATCCCAGTTTCGATCTTCTCATCTATCCTTGAAGAGTATGTTTAGGTTAGCAACATAGGATGGCAACCTTCATCTCTGCATCATCAGTGGAGATCCTTGATGCCCATTGCCAGTTCATATCCCTATGAAGCAGTCCTAGAATTTTGGTCTTTTGCAGGGCAGCCAAACTTTTGAATGGTTAAAGGATGGTCTCAAAGACCTTAGCAAGGTCCACAAATGCTGTGAAGTGTTCTTGCTGTTGTCCCCTGCACTTATCCTCTATTTTATATGCAATAAAGATAGCACCCTTCAGTACAGATCCAGGTGAATAGGTGACACAGAAGAGAGAGGGAGTAGGGAAAAAGATGGCTTATTCGCGGAAGGCCTCCTAGAGGAGATTCATTCATTAATTCATTCAATCGTATTTATTGAGTGCTTACTGTTTGCAGCGCACTGTCCTAAGCGCTTCGGAAGTACAAGTCGGCAATATATAGAGACGGTCCCTACCCAACAACAGGCTCACAGTCTAGAAGGGGAGACAGACAACAAAACAAAACATGTAGACAGGTGTCAAAATCATCAGAACAAATAGAATTAAAGCTATATGTACATCATTAACAAAATAAATAGTAAATATGTACAGGTAAAATAGAGTAATAAATCTGTACAAATATATATACAGTTGTTGTGGGGAGGGATGGGGAGGAGGAGAGGAAAAAGGGGGCTCAGTCTGGGAAGGCCTCCTGGAGGAGATGAGCTCTCAGTAGGGCTTTGAAGGGAGGAAGAGAGCTAGGTTGGCGGATGTGTGGAGGGAGGGCATTCCAGGCCAGGGGAAGGATGTGGGCTGGGGATCGACGGCGGGCCAGGCGAGAACGAGGTACAGTGAGAAGAATGAGGTATAGATGAGACTTTAATAATGCTTTGAAGTGGGGATCGTGATGGTCTCTTCAATATGAAAGGGGAGGGAATTCCAGGCCAGAGGGAGGACATGGACAAGGGGTTAGTGACAAGATAGATGAGATCATGACATAATGAGTAAGTTGGCATTAGAGGAAAAAAGTGTGTAGATTGGTTGTAGTAGAAAATCAGTGAGGTAAAATAGGAGGGGGCAAAATGATTGAGAGCTTTAAAACCAATGGTAAGGAGTTCTTCTTTGATGTGGAAGTGGGGGGACATCTAAGAATGGGGAGAAGCAGCGTGGCTCAGTGGCAAGAGCATGGGCTTGGGAGTCAAAGGTCATGGGTTCAAATCCCAGCTCTGCCGCTTGTCAGCTGTGTGACTTAGGGCAAGTCACTTAACTTTTCTGTGCCTCAGTTACCTCATCTGTAAAATGGGGATTAAGATTGTGAGCCCCACATGGGACAACCTGATCATCTTGTATCCTCCTCAGTGCTTAGAACAGTGCTTTGCATATAGTAAGCGCTTAACAAATACCAACATTATTATTATCTTCTAGACTGTGAGCCACTGTCGGGTAGGGACTGTCTCTATATGTTGCCAACTTGTATTTCCCAAGCGCTTAGTACAGTGTTCTGCACACAGTAAGTGCTCAATAAATACGACTGATTGATTGATTGAATGTTTTTTTAGAAAAATGATCCAGGCAGCAAAGTGAAGTAAGGACTGGAGTGGGATGAGAAAGAAGGCAGGGAGATGAACAAGTACGCGGATGCAGTAGTCAAGGTGGGTTATGATAAATGCTTGGCATAATATAATAGCAGTTTGGATGGTCAGGAAAAGTTGGATTTGAGTGATTTGTGAAGGTATAACTGACAGGATTTAATGACTGATTTAATATTTGGGTTGAATGAGAAAGATGAATTGAGGGTAATGCCAAGATTTTGGGCATGTGAGGTAAGGACGTTGGTGATGTTATCTACAGTGATGATAAAGCCCGGGGAAGACAGGGTTTGAGTGGGAAGGGGAGGAGTCCTTCTGTTGCTGGGATATCCTGGTAGACATTACTTCACTCTGCTGCCCAGATTATCTTTCTACAGAAATGTTCTGGGCTTGTCACCCCCCTCCTCAAAAATCTCCAGTGGTTGCCTATCAACCTCCGTATCAAGCAAAACTCCTCACTATTGACTTCAAAGCTCTCCATTACCTTGCTCCCTCCTACCTCACCTCCCTTCTCTCCTACATCCCAGCCTGTGCACTCTACTCCTCTGATGCTAACCTTCTCACTGTGCCTCTTTCTTGCCTCTCCCACCATCAACCTCTGGCCCGTGTCCTACCTCTGGCCTGGAATGCCCTCCCTCCTCAAATCCTCCAATCACACTTCCCCCCTTCAAAGCCCTCCTCCTCCAAGAGGCCTTCCCAGACTAAGCCCCCCCTTTCCTCTGTTCCCCCTCCCTTCCCCATTGCCCCGACTCGCTCCCTTTCCTCTACCCCATCCCCGCCTCCCAGCACTTGTGTATATATGTACATATCTATAATTCTATTTTTTATATTAATACCTGTTTACTTTGATGTGTATATATCTATAATTTTATTTCTTGATATTGGTGCTATTGATGCCTGTTTATTTGCTTTGATGTCTGTCTCCCTCCTTCTAGACTGTAGGCCTGTTGTGGACAGAGATTGTCTCTATTGCTGAATTGTACTTTCCAAGTGCTTAGTACAGTGCTCTGCACACAGTGCTCAATAAAAATCATTGAATGAATGAATATGTGACTGTTGCTTAGTGGAAAGAGCACATGCCTGGAAGTCTGAGGACCTAGGAATTAATCCCGGCTCTGGAAGTTGCTGTATGACCTTGGGCAAGTCACTCGGTTTCCTCACCTGTAAAATGGGGATTCAAAACCTGTTCACCCTCCTACATAAACATGAACCCCATGGGGGATGGGTACTATATCCAATCTGCATATATTTTCTATCTACCCCAGTGCTTAAAATAGAGCTTGACACATAATAAGTGCTGAACAAAAATAATAATTGCTGCCATTCCCAGAGGTGTAACATAGAGAATGTAGGGACAACACCTCACTCCAAGTCCAGCACTTTTAATCCCGCTCCCTCCCAGGAGGTTTCAGCACATGACCACCCATCCAGGTACTCAGCATGGGCCTCTTACAAGGACTGGGCTATAAGACATCTGTTTATTTGCATAAGTCTGCCTCTTGGCTCTGCCAAAGCTACTCCCATAGGTGTGAACCCTTATTAGTCCTGATTCAGTCTGGTTCCAGGCTTCCTGTTGACAGTTGAGCAGGGGGTTGGTATCCCATTGCTCGGTTTCCAGTGGTCTCCATTCATCACTCTTAGTCCCTCCTCCACTGGTCCAATGAGGTCCACCTCCTGGCCTGATCTGCCATCTTGGAGCCATGTGACTTAAGGAGTGGGGGCAGAGGGAACCCCCAAAATACCAAAGCATTGGAAAAACATGGGACTCTAGGGTCATTCTCAAATTGTGATAGGGCAGAGGTTGGAGAGGTCCTGAGGTGGCAGCAACTCCCATGACCTGCTGCGGATTGTACTCTGAGTCAGGGCTGGGGGACACTCCATGGGACCGTGATGTTGGGGTGTGTGGGGGAAGGGGGAGGAAGTCTTAGGCCACTGGAGCAGGCTCAACAGTGAAGCTGGGCTCCAGGACTTTTAGGGGACTGGAGAGGCAGCAGAGGCTGCCTGTGGGCACGGAGGCACCTGTTGAATAATGGGGAAGTGTTCTAAAGTGGAAGTGGCTCTGGTCCTTGAAGCATGCCTCAGGGGAGATAGGATGGGGAACAAGAGAGGCAGCATCAGCTCTACAGAAGTGGCTGCTCAGAGCCCCCTCTCTGCACTGTGGAGCCCAACTCGGACCATGGGGATGATGACAAGGCTCCCTCCTCACCCCCCAGACCACAACGCAGGCTGTGTTTTGGAGTGCAGGAGGGTAGGGAGAGGAGGAGTGGGAAAGCATCACGGCAGTCTGAGTATGCCCTGCAAAAGCAAATGATTTATGCATGGGGCTCCGTGGTAGAAGCAGCCGGGGACTCACCTATCTGCCACGTAGCCTGAGCTTGATGATGGAAAGGATAACAATAATAGTAATAATTTTAAAAAGATGTCCTGAAGGTAGGAGGAAATGCAAGACTGTAGGAAAGGAGAGAGGTCTGGGCTGGAGAGTTAGATTTGGGAAATCATCCGACAAGAGATAATAGTTGAAGCCATGGGAGTGTATGAGTTCTTTAAGGAGGTGGGTGTAGATGGAGAATAGAAGGGGACCCTGAACTGAACCATCATGGACTCCCACTATTGGAGGGAGCCAGAAGAGGAACTTGGAAAGAGTCTTGAGAAGGAATGGTCAGAAAAATAGGAGAAGTAGGAGTCGATAGTGTCTGTCAAGCCAAGGTTGGATAATATTTTTCATTCATTCATTCAATCATATTTATTGAGTCCTTACTGTGTGCAGAGCACTGTACTAAGCTCTTGGTAAGTACAAGTTGGCAACATATAGAGATGGTCCCTACCCAACAGTGGGCTCACAGTCTAGAAGGGGGAGACAGAGAACAAAACAAAACTTATCAACAAAATAAAATAAATAGAATATGTACAAGTAAAAGGAGGTGGTCCACAGTGTCAAAGCCACCTGAGAGGTCAAGAAGGATTAGGATGGAATAGGGGGCATTGGATTTGTCAAGAAAGATATTTACGGTGATCTCAGAGAGGGCAGTTTCCCTGGACAGAAGTGGGTGGAAGACAGATTGGAGATCAAGGAGCGAATGGAGGAGAGGAAAGGAGCAGGGGAGAATTTAGGGAGCCCAAACCTGGTTCTTTCAATTTTATTAATAAAATAAATGCCAGGTTATTAAGGAAAATTCCTCTGGTAGGGGAATTTCAGAGTTAGAGAGGGTAGAGTTTGTAGAGTGACTAGAGGTGATGAGATGGAGCGTGTGGCCAAGTTAGTGAGTGGGTGAAGTGGGGTAGAGTCATTAGGGCAAAGAGACTGTGGTGGTGGGAAGACGGGATTTGTGGAGGGAGTTAAATGTCTGAAACAGCTGCCCAGGCAATGGGCCTGGGATTCAGTTAAGGACAGAGAAATATTGTTTCTGGGCAGAGAAAAGGGTAGAACTGAAGTAGGTGAGGAGGAAGTGAAGATGGGAGATGTTGGCCTGGTGTCTGGATTTCCACCAGCGGGGCTCCACAGCTCCAGTGCAGGAGTGGAAGAAGAATACTCTGGAGATGCTCCAGGAAGAAGGGACTGGAGAGAAGGGGAAAAGAGGTCCACCACCAGATCTGGGAGCTTTGTCTTTCTTCAGCTCTAACTGCAGCTGTGACTTCATTAAGAATTAATGGGAGAACTGTGGCTTTCTTTACATGTTGCCAGACAAAATATTCTTCGTACCAGCCATCCTCAGTGGTGGAAATTATGTTAAGGAGATCACTGAAGTATTATTAACATCTCTTTACTGTTCGCTTTATCTGTTTTCAGGGTGGGGCTGTGGTTGTGTGCAAGGCCAAATACACTCTCTTGGAATGCTTCTAAGTCCTTGGCTGGGTTTTGATCTGCACAGCCTTGAAGTTTTTCAGCCTTGGCCTCATGTACTAATTCCACATGTTTCTTATCTTGTTCTATAGCCTACAACAGAGTGTTCCATAAGCATTCCCTCTGTCAGAATCCTGAGAAGCTGCAAAGCCTTGTCACTTGTTTTGCTGCAAGTAGCTCTTTGATCTGGGGATCACCCTCAACATACCAGTCTTGTTTTCTCCTGGCAATGTCCCCAGTCTTGTAGGATACCTGGACAAACATATGAGTAGAGCAAGATGGGGTTTCTTGGCCTTACTGGATTCCTTCAGTGTTGGCTTGCAGTTTTCTCAGTGAGCTTTAATTCTCCAGGAGTTTGACATTCAGGGATTTGGATGACACTCTGTGACACCATGGTAATGATTATTACCATTATTATTATTAGTGAAATTATAGAGCACATCAGAAAATGGTCAGTCCAGAACTCAGTGCATCAATAGTAATAAGAAATCCTTCAGACCTCACTGTCAATGAGATGATTTCCATTAAAGCAAAACTAATCTTGAGGCAAAACCACACTTTTCCTAGTAGATTCACATTTCACCCACATACAAAAAAATTGGCTTTGAGAGGCAATATCTGCAGGACCAGAAAATACAGATCAGGAATCCCTTACTGAAGTTCACCATGGGCACATACCCTTACATGTTGTGTTTTCCCACACTTTTTCATTTTCTTGATTTTTCCAAACTGTCCAAGTGCGAATTCTTTTCAGTATCTGCAAAATTGGTGTTATAAGTTCAATTGTTCAGGGGTTAAACCAGCAATATAAAGATTGTGTTTTTTGTTTGCGTGTAACTATGGCATGTGCAGCACTTGGAGAAGCAGCATGGCTCAGTGGAAAAAGCATGGGCTTGGGAGTCAGAGGTCATGGGTTCTATTCCTGGCTCTGCCACTAGTCAGCTGTGTGACTTTGGGCAAGTCACTTAACTTCTCTGTGCCTGAGTTTCCTTATCTGTAAAATGGGGATGAAGCCTGTGAGCCCCACATAGGACAACCTTGATTATCTTGTATCCTCCCCAGAGCTTAGAATGCTGCTTGGCACATAGTAAGCACTTAACAAATACCAACATTATTATTATTATTATTATTATTATTATTATTATGCGAGTGGAAGGAATGGGTCACACTTTTTTTGATGAATAGGAGAATAGGTGGGATAAAGGAAAGGTTCAGGAGGAGATGGATCATGGGCTGTGCTTTTAAAGAGAGGAGGAATGGGGTAGTTTGCCAAATAATAGATTATATCCATTGTGTATACTATAAAATCTTCTTGGTTGGGTGGCAGATGGGGAAGCCAATAGTCAAATCAGGTGATCTACCTCATGCGTTCTGGGTAATTTTTAGAAGCAGCACAGCCTAGTGGAAAGAGCATGGACCCAGCTCTACCATGAATTTTTCTGCCGTGTGACCTTGGACAAGTCACTTAACTTATCTGTCCCTCAATTTGCACACCTGTAAAGTGGGGATTAATTCCTCCCCTTTCCAATTTATGCAGATGGGACAGTAATAATCCATCCTGATTATCTTATATGTATCCCCAGAGCATGTGGGGTACTGCCTGGCACCTTCAAGGAGTCCTAAATCATCAGATGGAAGAGAGACCCCCTTTGAAATCATATTTGAAATGAACTCCATGGAGCATTGCTCGAAACAAAGAAAAGAAAGCCTCCACAAATCTCAAAATGCCCTACCCGCAATCAGGGTTCACCATGAAGAAGAAATACATAGTTGGGTTTTTTAATGGTTTTTTTTTTTTAGGTTTTCTTTGCCTCCTTGGGCATAAAGCCACATCTTAACTCATTTATTATGGCATTTATTAAGTGGTTACTATCTTCTGGTTTCTCTGACAAAAATAGAACATTTTATCATAAAAAAGAGTTTCAAATATGACGTAAATATGTGCATTTTAAGAGTAATAGAGATTAGTTTTACTTTTTTGCTGCTTACAGATTTTATGGTAAAGAATTGCCTAACACATTTAGCTCCTCTGAAGAAAGCCTATGGAAAGCTTTAGTATTTCCTTCCCTAAATGTAAGTGACATAAATTTGGAAATTCTGCAGTGGTCTCTCAATGCTCTGAGAATTTAGGGACAATCCAATGTTGAATTCCTGGTGGGTTTCGGATTCCATGATGAATTCAGCTTGTACCTGACTGCATTTCACTTTGGTGATTTGACCTATTATTTTGGAAACATAAACCACATGTAGGGTTCAGCTGTTTTCTCCCTATTAAAATGACTAGTTGAGAAGTGGGGTAAAAGTAATATTTGTTATTTTTCCGAAGAGTAATCGAAGGCCCAGAGTTACTTGCCAACAGTCACACAGCCAGTAATGACAAAGGCAAGACTAGAACTCACATCTTTTTATTAAAAGCCCAGGCCTCTGTCCGTTAAAGGATGTTGGCCCCTCTTGCCAAGCCTAGGCCATGCTCAGAGTCCTTTAGTATTTGGAATTTTGATCTGAACCTGGGTTCAGTCCTTTAAGCCTTTGGCTTGTTTACCCTCTGCAAAAGGCAACTTCCTGTTTGTCTTCTCAGACAGCAGAGAAAAGTTTAGCGAAATGGTTCAAAAGGCTTCTTGACATCACAAGGTCTTAAAAAGTAATATTTTGATGATTTAAGTGTAAATGATCGGAAACATATGGATCTAATTTCCCCCCAGATACACATGGGCTTGAAAATTAAGGGAAAACGTGCTTGGCAAAACACATCCTGAGTTTCCTCAAAACCCTGAAGTTTGAAAAGTACTTTAAGATGTTCACTGAATTCCAAACGAAACCAGCTTTTCCACCCTTCTTTGCTTTAAGTGGTTTTATATTCCATTCTTACAATGCTGTTATGTAGATATGACTAGGGAAAGGATTTCATATTTATTCCCGCCTCCAAGGTGATGTCCCCAGGGCTGGTTAGTACCAGACTTCCTAAAGGAAGGGAACGGAAGTCTGGTACTTTAGGATAATGGGCTCTTTAAGTATCAACTTTTCAATTAAAGCTCTGTATTCCTAAGGGCAGAATTAACAGAGAAGCTGACAGAGCTGAAGTCCATGGGTTCAGGGTGATGGGGGACCCCAAGCCCCCTACAATTCAGACCCCTACTGCATTCACTACCTCTGCCACTCCACCACTGCTGCACCAAAAGTCCTATGATCACCTATCACCTCGGCCCCCTCTCTTCATCCAAAATCCCTTTATTGTGAACCATTATCATCATACACAGTGTGACATAAGCTATCATGTGTCACAAGAGGGGCTGTGTTCCCCTAAACGCTGGCAGATCTCAAATAACTTCTGGGAGAAGATGGCAGTTGACCGGTTACCAAAACAGGGAATGGAGCTCTTTAAGGTAGGATTTAATTAGTCAATCAATCAATGGTATTTATTGAGTACTTACTGTATGCTGAGCATTGTATTAAACACTTGGGAGATTACAATGCAATAGAGGTGATAGTACCAATTACTTCCCTCAAGGAGTTAACATTCTAGTTGGGAGGCACCTAGGGTGGAAGGGGGAGAGCTGAAATAGTGTTTTAAATTCATTCAATCATATTCACTGAGCGCATACTGTGTGCAAAGCACTGTACTAAACGATTTAAAGCCAATGGTAAGGAGTTCCCGTCTGATGTGGAGGTGGATGGGTGACCACTGGAGGTTTCTGAGGAGTGGGAAAGCATGGAAGCATGTAGAAAAATGATCTGGGCAGCAGAGTAAAGTATAGACTGGAATGGGGAAAGATCGTTGGCATGGCGGTCAGCAAGAAGGCCATTGCGATAATCAAAGCCTCGTTCCCGCCTTTCCCGCTGTTGACCCCCGGCCCACGTCCTCCCCCTGGCCTGGAATACCCTCCCTCCGCACATCCACCAAGCTAGATCTCTTCCTCCCTTCAAAGCCTTACTGAGAGCTTACCTTCTCCAGGAGGCCTTCCCAGACTGAGCCCCCTATTTCCTCTCCCCCTTCCCATCCCCCCGTCCTACCTCCTTCCCCTCCCCACAGCACCTGTATATATGTTTGTACAGATTTATTACTCTATTTTACTTGTACATATTTACTATTCTATTTATTTTGTTAATGATGTGCATCTAGCTTTACTTCTATTTATTCTGATGATTTGACAGCTGTCTACATGTTTTGTTTTTGTTGTCTGTCTCCCCCCTCTAGACTGTGAGCCCATTGTTGGGTAGGGACCGTCTCTATATGTTGCCAACTTGTACTTCCCAAGTGCTTAGTATAATGCTCTTCACACAGTAAGCGCTCAATAAATACAATTGACTGAATGAATGAATGATAGAATAAGTGCTTGGATTAACTTGGTAGCAGTTTATATGGAAAGGAAGGGGTGGATTATAGAGATGCCGTGAATATAAGACTTGAGAACAGACTGAATGCATGGGTCTAATGAGAGAGATGAGTCTTTAAGGGGTGGGGATTTTTCTGGGAAAAGGAGACTTAAAATCACATTAAACTCTACTGACTAAGGGAAATTTCATGGGCAAGTGATACAGAAATTGGAAAAGGGTTTCTTAAGTATTCTATAGTAATACTATTTATTTGGTGCCTACTATGCGCAAAGCACTGACCTGTGCTCTAGAAAAGACAAAAACAGATGTTATATGGGCACAGACCCTGGCCCCTTGAGTAAGATGGAAAAGCATTGGGCCAAAGACACATAAAGGATCGATGAAAACAAAAATACAAAATACTAGTGCTCTCCCACAATTCAAAGTCTTACTGGTGACACATCTCCTCCAAGAAGCCTTCCCTGATTAAGCCTTCATCTCCTCCTCTCCCACTCCCTTCTGCTCCGCTCTTGTTTCTTCATTCATCCTTCCTCCCATCCCCACAGCACATATGTATATATCTGTATATATCTGTAATTTATTTATTTATCAATCTATTCATTTATTTATTTATATCAAGGTCTGTCTAGACTGTGAGTTCACTGGGGGCAGGAAGGTGGGTGACCAAGCAAATCAATTCACTGCTCTGTGCCTCAGATTCCTCTTCTGTAAAATGGGTATTAAATACCAGCTCCTCTCTCTCCATCCCCCTATACTGAGAGCATTACATGGTATCTACCCTGTGCATAGGATAGTCTTTCATATAATATGTTCTTAACAAATACCACATTCATTCTTATTATTTGTTGAACACTGTGCTAAGCACTTAGAACAGTGCTTGGCACATAGTAAGCGCTTAACAAATACCGTCACCACTACTGGGAAGAGTGCAATTTAAGAGAGAAAGTCATTGGCTTTGGGGAATTTATAATCTGTTGCTGCTTCCTTTACTCAACTTGCTTACCCCTAGTCTGTAAACTCATCCTCTAGTCTGTAAGCTCCTTATGGGCAGGGAACGTGTCTGCTAATTCTGTTGCATTATACTCTCCCAAGCGCTCATTACAGTGCTCTGCACATAGTAAACACTCACTAATGAGAAGCAGTTTGGCTCAGTGGAAAGAGAACGGGCTTGGGAGTCAGAGGTCATGGGTTCGAATGCCGCTCCGCCACATGTCTGCTGTGTGACCTTGGGCAAGTCACTTAAGTTCTCTGAGCCTCAGTTACCTCATCTTTAAAATGGGGATGAAGACTGTGAGCCCCAGGTGGGACAACCTGATCACCTTGTATCCCCCCAGTGCTTAGAACAGTGCTTCGCACATAGTAAGTGCTTAACAAATGCCGTTATTATTATTATTACTAATGAAATTGACTGATCAATTGCTTCACTCTGACACTGCTCTTTCTTAAACCACCATTTTGGGTTCTCCTTGATGGCTTGAAATAACAGTATATAGAGCAGGCTATCAACAAAGAGCAGTGACTGCTGCAGTGCCCTAAAATAGAGGATACTGGGGAGTGGAAGAAAGGCAGGAGCAGCAGCCACAGTTGTGCAGACAAAGTATCTGTGGCCACACAAGACACAGACATTGGCTGTTATTGGTCACAATATCCCAGCACCAACCCCTGGCCCAGAAAAGGTGTATGGAAGAGAGGGGAGGAGGTGAACCTAGCTACAAGACATGAGAAGAAGCAGGGCTGAAGAGAACTATTAATCCCTGATTAGGTGGGTAAAGGGCGGAGTCCTAGGTTCAAATCATTTCAACCTCCACCCACAATTATTTTTGAATTCTTTGTCCCTGCTCAGTGGCCCCTGCCAGAAACCTTTGAAGAGGGAGTCTGGGAGCCATGCTACCGAAGCTGAATTGGGTGAAAATTATAGTTCGTTTTTAGTTTTTTATTTTCCCAACTGCAAACCCAAGGGTGATGATCACCCTCATCCCCTCTGGGAGTTGATGTCTTTATTCTTTATTTTTCTATGGTTTTTGTTAAGCACTTATTACATGTATCAAACACTGTTCTGAGCATTGGGATAGATACAAGCTAAATAGATTGGACACAGTCCCTGTCATTCACTCAATTGTATTTACTGAGCACTTACAGTGTGCAGAGCACTATATTAAGTGCCTGGGAAGTACAAATCAGCAACATATAGAGACAGTCCCTACCCAACAACGGGCTCACAGTCTAGAAGGGGGAGACAGACAACAAAACAAAACAAATAGACAGGTGTCAATACTATCAGAATAAATAGAATTATAGCTGTATATACATAATTAATAAAATAGAGTAAACATGTACAAATTAAATAGAGCAATAAATATGTAGAAATATACACAAGTGCTGTGGGGAGGGGAAGGGGGTAGGGCAGAGGGAGGGGAGAAGGAGGAGGGGAGGAAAAAGTTGGGGATAGAGCACTGTACTAAGTGCTTGGAAAGTACAATTTGGTAACAGATAGAGACAGTCCCTACCCAACAACGGGCTCACAGTCTAGAAGTGGGAGACAGACAATAAAACCAGTAGGTAGGGTGACCTTCCCCCCCCTGCCCCCAACCGGCTCCTCCTCTGGTTGGGGTCATGGGGCTGCGGGGTGGGGAGAGGGCTGTCCTTCCCACCTCCCCTGCAAACTTTCTGGGGATCCCCCCCCCGCCCCCAATGTCCTCCTGCCCACCCCCCGGTGAGCAGCATCGAGGGGGGGCCTGGCTGGACTCCATAACCCTCCCCCAGCTGGACCCCAGAACCCCTCCCTTGTATGGGCCCAACTGAGCAGAGCCATGCTGAGCCGAACCCAACTGAGCTGAGCCTCATCGACCCAGGGGTGATCCGGTCCAGCCCAACTGAGCTGGGCTGGGCTGAGCTGAACCAAGTCGAGCTGAGGCTCAACCAAGACAAGCATGGTCCTGCCGGGGCAACCCAACCAAACCTGGCCAAGCTGTGCCATGCCATGCCGAGCCGAACCATGTTTGAAGAGGCAACCAAAACCACACCTTGTGTCTCCCAGGGTCCCTGGCCCGAACCTCTTTTTTTCTTACGTTCTTCAAACAAGATAAGGAAAATGGAGTCTGATAAATTTATCCTTGTTCCCTAAGCGCTTAGTACAGTGTTCTGCACACAGCAAGAGCTCAATAAATACGATTGAATGAATGGTCTAGAGTCTCACCTCTGTAACCTTCTTCCCCTGCTTTCTGCCTCTCAGCCTATCCTGGCCATGACCTTCCCTTGCAGCGATTGCCAAACACATGACCTTTGGTGTCTTATTTTCCTGCTCCCCTACTCCTTCTCCTTTTCCTCATCTTCATCCTCCTTTTCCTGTCCTGCATGGGGCTCACAGTCTAATAGGAGGGAGAACAGGAGAATCAACCAATTGTACTTATTGAGCGTTAATAGGTGCAGAGCACTGTACTAGTGCTTAACAGCGTTGGTAGACACATTCCCTGTCCACAACTTTCTCACAGTCTAGAGGAGGAGACAGACATTAATATGAACATTAATATTAATATGACACTGATATGAGCATTGAGTAAGAGATAAGTTAACCAACATGCCCAAGGTCACATAGCAAGCAATTGGCAGAGCCAGGCCCGGAGTCTTTCCACCAGGCCATGTTGCTTCTGCATGCTCCTCCAGGGGCCCTCTCACCCACCACAGTCAATATGGTAGGCTTCCCTTTAGACTGCAAGTTCATTGTGGGCAGGGAATGTGTTTATTATATTGTTATGTTGTCCTCTCCCAAGTGCTTGGTACAGTGCCCTGCACACAGCAAGCACTCATTAAGAATGATAGATTGATTCTACCCTCACCTTGTCTAACTCACCAGCAACTCTGCCCAAACTTTCAATTCCCTGTCTCAGAGGATTAATCCAAATTTCCCTCTTTCTTTCCTGCTCTCATTCTGGGGAGGGTAGATGACAGAACAGCATGGCTGCATAGGAGAGACACACACACACACACACACACACACACACACACACACACACACACACACACACACACACACCCTCAAAACCTCAATCCAATCTTGACCCCATCTTTTTCTGCTCTCCCTATTTAAAATGTGAAATGAATTAAATCAGGTCGTTCTTGCTTTGGGGAAAAATTTGAACACACCTTCAAGTTCATAACCCCATTCTGCAGATGGGGAAAGTGGAGGCTCCAGGACGGTGAATGGATTTACTCCAAGTAATCAACACATCAGGGATAGATTGAGAGCTAGAAGCCTTATTTCCCACACTCTTTTCCATTACACGGTTGGGGGAAATGGAGCTTAGTGGGAGTTTTACCTGAGAGACCCCAACATTTGGCAGATTTGATGGATGAACAGAGTTTTAGGGTCAGGTTTGTCATTGACTCTGCCTGGATCTGGAAGTACAGATTCTGAAAGGCAGCTCCCTCCAGAGCAGAGAGAAAGAGAAAAATCCTTTTGCTCTGGGGTTTTGGATGTCCTGGATTAAGTTCATCACTAATTAGAAACAATTGTGAAGCACAATTATTTATGAACCTTCAATGGCCGAATTCATGAAAGGAATAACGAGTATATATTTTCCTTTTGTAGAATTTTAATGAACAAGTGGCATTACTATTCATTATTTATCTACTTTCAAATTGCAGTAAATGGTTCTAGTGACAAATATCGAATTTCTGTATTTACAGAAAACCACCACATGTGTAGATAATAGTACAATTCAGTATGTACTGTATAAAGTGCTGTTCTTTTAAATAAATATAGAAATTTAGCAATTATCACCCCAACTATTCATTAAAATTTGAAAGTAGATAAATAATGAATTGAGAGGCCATTTATTATATACTACAAATAGGAAATATCTATTCTTCCTCTTGGAAATCCCAGACTGGTATTTCATTACAAACATGTCATGTTTGGTGATCATTTTTCCTTTGTCTTGAGTCAATGCTTGGGGGTTGTCGCTATTGAACAATTGATCTTGTTTCCAAATTTTCTCCTGCTGGTAGTGTTTGATCCTTACTCGGAGTGACATAGCCTGGGTTCAATGAACATGGTGGGGCCCTGAGGGCCTGGTCTTTGTCTAACCACAACCTTGTATTTCTGACAGTGCAGGTAACCTGTGGGTGCTGAATCTTTGTTGCTGGTGATGAGATCATCTCAGGGATCAGTCTCATTTCAGTGGATCCCTGTTTTGCCTCATATCGAGTCGATAAGGATGGGAGATGGGAAAATGTCATTCCATCAATCTGGAAAGGAATTTTCAAAATGCAGTAGGCTACTAAAAGTTGACCCTGTTGGGCAAATCTCAGTTACTTTTCTGGAGGCTGCATTTTCTCCTCACTAATCTCCTCTCCCCCACCTTCCCCCTCGTCTCTGTCCCCCCACCCAACACCCAACCCCATTCTCCATTGGCTTAGGCAAAGAGAACCAGAGCAGCTGTCTGCAGCAAATGCAGGGAGCACATCCTCCAAAGATAGTGGCTGGGGGTGTCTCCCAGCAGTTGGAGAGTGAGCCTAAGGTTTGGGTGTATCACCTGGGAAGCTTCTCCTGGGAGGTGAGAGGGAATTGAGCTGCCCCTGTCATCGAAGCCTCTGACAAAGTGGAATGAGTTGTTCTATTGCCTGTGGTCTGATGTGCGGAGACTGGATGCAGCCCGATGTGAAGCGACATGCAAAATGGGGTCAATTACCTGTAAGAAATGGCTATTTTGCTGCTCCTCAAGGCCGGTTACGGATGGTGGATGGTTCTGTGTCAGTCCCTATTTCCCATATTTCACCTTTCATCTGTGAACAAAGAAAACCAGTGACCCATGCAGATCAGTTGGTTTTTTCCCCCTCTTTTAAGCAGGATTCTGGATACTGTTAAATCCTAGTGGAGCGAGCTAAGGATCTTCTGCAGAGGGATGCAGGTGGAGAGGAAGGATTAGCTTCAGATGGTCGGACTCTGCAGGGAAGGTCTAATGCCAGGGGAACCAACCTTGTATTATGCCCACTGCAAGCGGTATTTACAGTTTATAATAATAATAATGATGGCATTTGTTAAGTGCTTACTATGTGCAAAGCACTGTTCTAAGTGCTGGGGAGGTTACAAGGTGATCAGTTTTAATCCCCATTTTACAGATGAGGTAAGTGAGGCACAGAGAAGTTAAGCGACTTGCCCAAAGTCACACAGCTGGCAATTGGCTGAGCTGGAATTTGAACCCATGACCTCTGACTCCTAAACCCGTGCTCTTTCCACTGAGCCATGCTGCCTCTCTGTTATGTGTGGCTCAGTGGAAAGATCACAGGCTTTGGAGTCAGAGGTCATGGGTTCAAATTCCGGCTCTACCAACTGCCAGCTGTGTGACTTTGTGCAAGTCACTTAACTTCTCTGTGCCTCACTTACCTCATCTGTAAAATGGGGATTAAAACTGTGAGCCCCTTGTGGGACAATCTGATCACCTTGTAACCTCCCCAGCACTTAGAACAGTGCTTTGAACATAGTAAGTGCTTAATAAATGTTATCATTATTATTATTATTATTATCTGACCAGGTTAGGCCTTCTCCTAAAGACAGCTCCTTTGTGGAGCTCTACTCTGCATGTGGCAAATCTAACAATAATGACCATCTAATGTGAGCAGAGATTCCTTCAGGAGATAAAACTGTTCTGTTCTGATTCCCCCTCCAACTTAGACTGAGAATCGTATGGGACAGGGACTGTGTCCAACCTGCCTAATTGTATCTACCCCAGTGCTTAGGACACATAGTAAGGGCTTAACAAATATGAAAATGATGATGCTACTGTAACAATAATAATACTAATTAATAAGATTGAGGTTCTGGAATGGTCTGTGACCTCTTTTTCAAGACGATGTGTGGCATGCATTCACTGACAATCCACCATACTGGAATTTCAGTATTCTGCTTTCTTGGTTACTTCTTCATGAAGCTCTCTTACAGTACTTCCAGAAATTTCATATGCAGCTGAAGCTATGTTGCCAGGTGGAAGGAAAGCTTGCCTCACTGGCACTAAAGAAAATTCCCCTCCTCTGACTTAGCTGACTTGTGGAGAAGAAGCAATGGGGTTTCAACACACAGAGGGTAGGCCAAAGCTCTCTGCTAATGTAATTAGCAAACAGATTCAGATGCAGTTTAGTCTGGGAACTCACTCTCTTTGATTTCAGACTGTGTGCACCTAGATAATATTAATAACAATTGTAGAATTTGTTAAACATTTCCTCTTTGCCCAACACTGTACTAAATGCTGGGGTAGGTTCAGTATATGCAGCTTGTCCACAACCTCCATCCCACATCAGACTCACAGTCCAAATGGGATGGAGAAAAAGCATCTTATTCCCACTTATATAGATGAGCAGCATGGCCTAGTGGCCTAATGGATAGAGCATGAGTCTGGGAGTCAGAAGGACCTGAGTTCTAATCCCAGCTCTGCCACTTGGCTGCTGTGTGATCTTGGGCAAGTCAGTTCACGTCACTGTGCCTCAGTTACCTCATTTGTAAAATGGGGATTAAGACTGTGACTGGGACACGGATTGTCTGCAACCTGATTAATTTTTATCTACCCCGGCTCTTAGAGGTGTGCTTGACACGTAGTAGGTGCTGAACAAATACCATTTTAATTATTATTATGCGGAAACTAAGACACAGAGAAGTTAAATGACTTGACCAAGGTTACACAGCATTGTCATTCATTTATTCAATCATATTTATTTAGTGCTTACTGTGGGCAAAACACTGTACTAAGTGCTTGGGAGAATATATTATAACAGTAAACGGACACAGTCCTTGCCAACAACGAGTTTACAGTCTAGGGATTGCAGTCTACAGCAGTCAAATGGCAGAGCTAGGATTAGAACCCAGATCTCCTGACTACAAGGCCAGGGCTCTTTCCTCCAGGCCAAGGAGCTTTTCAATTGTTCTGCTAATGTGATTTACAAAGGGTACTTCTCATCTAACAAATTTAGCTACCGGTTATCTCCTAATCTGATCCGCAAACAGTCTGCTATAATGTCTAAACTCAAAACCACCAAGTGGGATTGTAAAACCCCTGCTGGGCTGCCTGAGATAAGCGGTTAGCAGACTAACTAGCCCCTTATTCCTCTCTCAGGATGACACCTGCAGAGTTTCCAGTACTCTACAAACTCAACTGTGGGAAACGCAGTCAAGCAGAGGCCTCCCCGTTCCATTCCCAGCTTGGCCAGTGGCTAGCAAGTGGAAAGCAATCTGATACAAGTAAAAACTCACCTGTGCTGGGCAGCAGCAGCATAATAAAAATAATGGCACTTATTAAGCGCTTACTATGTGCAAAGCACTGTTCTAAGCGCTGGGGAGGTTACAAGGTGATCAGGTTGTCCCACGGGGGGCTCATACTCTTCATCCCCATTTTACAGATGAGGTAACTGAGGCTCAGAGAAGTGAAGTGACTCGCCCAAAGTCACACAGCTGACAAGTGGTGGAGGCGGCATTTGAACCCATGACCTCCGACTCCAAAGCCCGGGCTCTTTCCACTGAGCCACGCTGCTCCTCTGAATGGGAGAGAGTTGAGGGTGGAGTCTCAAGTTTACTAGGTGGAAGAAGGCAGTGGTAAACCACTTTCATATTTTGACAGTGAAAACTTTATGGATACACTCCCAGAACGATTGCAGATGGAGGTGGGGCATCCTGCGGGAGATGTGTCCATGGAGTTGCTAAGGGTCAGAGATAAGCAGACAGCATAAGACAAGATAAGCCCCTCCTATTCCACAGAAAACATGTCAGGGAATGAAACTTTCACCAAAAGCACACACACAAACACCACCCCTCCACCACCACCACTTAGGTGTTACATTAAGTTGAAAGGTATCTTAATGGTTAGAGTATGAGTCTGGAAGTCAGAAAGACACAGGTTCAAATCCCGGGTCTTCCAGTTGTCTGTTGTGTGCCTTGGGCAAGTCACTTCACATCCCTATGCCTCAATTACCACAGGAATTAACACTGTGAACCCCACGTGGAACAAGGACTGGGTCCAACCTGATTATTTTGTATCTGCTACAGCACTTAGAACAGTGCCTGGCACATAATAAGCATTTAATAATAATAATAATAATAATAACAATGATGGCATTTATTAAGTGCTTACTATATGCAAAGCACTGTTCTAAGCGCTGGGGAGGTTACAAGGAGGTCAGGTTGTCCCACGGGGGCTCATAGTCTTAATCCCCATTTTACAGATGAGGGAACTGAGGCCCAGAGAAGTTAAGTGACTTGCCCAAAGTGATACAGCTGACAATTGGCAGAGCTGGGATTCGAACCCATGACCCCTGACTCCAAAGCCTGTGCTCTTTCCACTGAGCCATGCTGCTTCTCTAGTGCTGCTTCTCTGCTTAACAAGTTCCATTAACAAGAGCAAGTCATCTTTCTGAGGCACATGCTAGCAAGTGATCTACCACTAAATATTTTTTCTCCCTTGAAGGAACACTGATGTTTAGGGTTGCATGCAGGCACAGAGTTCGTGTATGCAATGGGTTCTTAAAGTATAGAGAAGCTCATTAGTCTTTATAAATTAAACTCTACCCAGTGCCTATAACAATTCCCATTATACATGTTAATTATGATAATTATTAATAATAACAACCGAGATCATCTATATCTGCCAGAAGTTTCTCTAGTTCTTTCGGGTAGAGCAGCTCCAGGATGGTTCCTGGGGGTAAGCTAACTCGAAGCTTGCCTGAGGACAGATACTCTTTTGTCCAGCCATTCAGCGATTGCCCTAGTCAAAAAATCTTCACCTTTAGTCTGCATTCAACAGATCTGAACCCACTCCCTGGAAGCAGTGTGGCTCATTGGAAAGAGCACGGGATTCGGAGTCAGAGGTCAGGGGTTCAAATCCCGGCTCCGCCAATTGTCAGCTGTGTGACTTTGGGCAAGTCACTTAACTTCTCTGGGCCTCAGTTACCTCATCTGTAAAATGGGGATTAAGACTGTGAGCCCCAAGTGGGCCAACTTGATCACCTTGTATCCCCCCAGCGCTTAGAACAGTGCTTTGCACATAGTAAGCGCTTAACAAATGCCATCATCATCATTATTATTATTATCATTGACTCAAGACACTGTAACAGTTCAATAGCACTGATGGTGCTTAGTCAGATTCAGTGTAGCCTACAATGGTCCTCTGCGCAAAATAAGTTCTCAATAAATACTGTTGATTAACTGATCAGTTGAGGGAGTATTTTAAGGCAGACACTTTGTCTAGGTTCAGGCAGTGGTGATTAAGTGGTGCCTAATCTGCCTGATCCGGCAGACCCATGGTAGCCTGATAGTCAGAGGACCTGGGTTCTAATCCTAGCTCTGACACTTCTCTGCTGTGTGACCTTGGACAAGTCCACTTTCATTCATTCAATCGCATTTATTGAGCGCTTACTGTATGCAGAGCACTGTGCTAAGTGCTTGGGAAGTACAAGTTGGCAACATATAGAGACGGTCCCTACCCAACAGCGGGCTCACAGTCAAAAGGGGGAGACAGACAACAAAACAAAGCATATTAACAAAATAAAATAAATAGAATAGAATAAATATGTACAAGTAAAATAGAGTAATAAATATGTACAAACATATATACATGTGCTGTGGGGAGGGGAAGGAGGTAAGGTGGGGGAATGGGGAGGGGGAGGAGGGGGAGAGCAAGGAGGGGGCTCAGTTTGGGAAGGCCTCTTGGAGGAGGTGAGCTCTCAGTAGGGCTTTGAAGGGAAAGCCCTTCATTTCTCTGTGCCTCAGTATCCTCGTCTATAAAATGGGGATTAAATCCTACTCATTCCTGATTAGACTGCTTACCCCATGTGGGACAGGGACTATGTACAGCCTGATTCTCTAGTATCGAACCCATTGATTAGTGTAGTGTGTGGCACATAGTAAATGCTTAGCAAATGTCATTATTGTTATTCAAGGAAAAGGAGAAAGATGACAGGAATAAATTTTACCTTCAATTGACCACATATGCTTGTTTTGTAAAGTATAAAGACCTCACCAAATCCCCTCTAGACTGTGAGCTCGTTGTGGGCAGGGATTGTCACTCTTTAATATTGTACTGTACTTTCACAAGCACTTAGTACAGTGCTCTGCACACAGTAAGTGCTTAATAAATATGATTGAATGAATGAAGTTCTTTCCCCACAAAGACACCACCTAATCACCACTGCCTGAACCTAGACAAAGTGTCCGCCCTTAAAATATTCCCTCAACTGATCAGTTAATCAACAGTATTTATTGAGAACTTATTTTGCTCAGAGCACCATAGTAAGCCCTTGGGAGAGTACATTAGGATGCTCTGGCATGAAGGAGCTTAGACTCTAGCAGGGCAGACAGACACTTAAATAAATTATAGGTAGAGGGAAGCAACAGAGTTAGAAGATCTGTACATCCATGCTACCGAGAGTAGGGGTGAGTACCCAAGTACTTAGGGAATTTAGAAATAATAATAATAATAGTGTTGGAATTTTTTAAGCACTTACTATGTGCAAAGCACTGTTCTAAGCACTGGGGAGGTTACAAGGTGATCAGGTTGTTCCACAGGAGGCTCAGTCTTCATCCCCATTTTACAGATAAGGTAACTGAGGCACAGAGAAGTGAAGTGACTTGCCCGAAGTCACACAGCTGACAAGTGGTGGAGCCGGGATTTGAACCCATAACGTCTGACTCCAAAGTCCGAGCTCTTTCCAGTGAGCCACGCTGTTTCTCTAAAATAGAGAAATAGAGAAGCAGCCTGGCCTAATGGAAAGAGCACAGTTCTGGGAGGCAAGGGACCTGGGTTCTAATTCTGACTCTGCAATGTGTCTGCTGTGTGACCTTGGGCAAGTCATTTGACTTCTCTGTGCCTCAGTTACATCATCTGTAAAATGGGGATTGAGACTCTGAACCCCATTTGGGACATGGACTGTGTCCAGCATGATTACCTGTATATACCCCAGTGCTTAGTTCAGTGCCTGGAACATTGCATGTAACATTTCCAGGCAGAAGACAGCGAGCGAACAAGAGGAATGGTAGTGAGAGACAGGAATGAGGCATGGGGAGGAGGTTGGCTTGAGAGGAAAGAAGCTTGAGAGCTGAGGATTAATGGGAGAGGAACAAGGAACAGCAGCGGGGAGAGAGCTGATTGAGCTCTTCCTAACCCCAAAAACAGGGATGAATGTTAGTCTCCTAGTTTGGTTTGGCAGAAATTTAAAAATTGGAGACATTGAAACCTGCTTTTTAATACCAAAAACAAAAATTCCTGTGTGCATACAAATGACCGAATGGCAGAAAAAGCATGCTCCAATTGGCATCACCGCTGTAGTTGTCTTGCACACCGGAAGAAGCACCAGTAGTTCTTTTTTATGGTATTTGTTTAGCACTTACTATGTGACAGGCACTGTGCTAAACCCTGAGGTAGATACAAGAGAAGCAGTGTGGCTTGGTGGAAAGAGCATGGCCTTTGGAGTCAGAGGTCATGGGTTTGAATTCCGACTCTGCCACATGTGTGCTGTGTGACCTTGGGCAATTCACTTAACTTCTCTGGGCCTCAGTTACCTCGTCTGTAAAGTGGGGATTAAGACTATGAGCCCCATGTGGGACAACTTGATCACCTTGTATCCCTCCCCAGCGCTTAGAACAGCGTTTTGCACATAGTAAGTGCTTAACAAATGCCATAATTATAATTATTATTATACAAGCTAATCTGATTGGACACATTCCCTGTCCTACATAGGGCTCAGAGTCTTAATCCCCATTTTACATATGAGGTAACTGAGGCATAGATAAGTGACTTGCCCAAAGTCACACAGTAGACAGTTGGTGGAGCCAGAATTGGAACCCAGATACTTCTGACTCCTAGGCCCATGCTCTATCCACTAGCCCACACTGCTTCAATAATAATGATGGTATTTGTTAAGCATTTACTATGTGCAAAGCACTATTCTAAGCGCTGGGGGGGTACGAGGTGATCAGGTTGTCCTATGTGGGGCTCACCATCTTAATCCCCATTTTGCAGGTGAGGTAACTGAGGCACGGAGAAGTGAAGTGACTTGCCCAAAGTCACACAGCTGACAAATTGCAGAGTCAGGATTAGAACCCATGACCTCTGACTCCCAAGACCGGGCTCTTTCCATTGAGCCATGCTGCGGGCAGAGAACATATCTACTGACTCTATTGTACTCTCCCAAGAACCTAGTACAGTGCTCTTGCACACAGTTAGCACTCAGTAAATATTATTGATTGATTGATTGATTAATTGGAAACTGGTTGCCAGCTCTAGGAATCTAATGAAATAAAACTCCCCTGGTGCTACTGCAAGAGAACTGGCCAGAAGAGCTTATTTACAACTGGGAGTCAATTCAGCCCCAGGGCCTACCTAGAGAACACTCCCTGGGCTCTCTTTTTTGACAAATACAAGTATTTTTGGAATGGTTGGAATGATTGCATCATATTGATGGCTCATAATTGAAGGCAAAAATGTAGGTTTCCGAATTCTAGAATGTTTTTTGTTTGATGGTGCACTTCTGACAAACCCAGAGCATTCTTACCATCTCCAAAGCAAACTGCCTTCTGTGGCTTCTCGAGTTTGCTTCCTGGTATCTAACATTTCCAAAGCACTCTAAAAAACCAATTTTACACTTAATAAAGTTTAACTATTCAATATTTTTCATTTTAAAACTAAATAACAGACATTTAAAAGAATATTTCTTTTTTAATGACACACATGATACTATTTTAAAAAGCTGAATGAAATCCTCTGTGCATTTCTATCTCTTTAACTGCCAAATACTCTATTAGTCAAGTTTGTTCATATTTACAAGATTTTTTTTTTGGTTGTTTTACTGCTATCAGAAGATCTAACATCTGTTTCTCCAGGGATTCTCCATGTGTTCTGTAGTTTACAACAATTGGAACCTCTGTTTTTGAAACATATTTGGATTAAACTCAATGTACTAAGACTTGATTTCACAGAAGCCCCACGCATTCATCTGGGGTTTTCTCTCATGCAATTTTTCAGAATAGTAAGTCATTCGCTCTTGATTTGGGTGGGTGATATAAAATAATACTGAAATCCAATGAAGCATATGGGTAAAATAATGTTGCTTAATGCTCCCAAGTAGGAGGGAGAGAATTGTGCACCTTTCTATGTATTAGGTTTCTACTTGGGGTACAGCATGGAAGCAATAAGTCCACTGGATTTTCTATGTATTAAAAAGGTGGAAACTCTCAATTGCCTCCTGAATCAGCTACATCTGCACCTCAACCAGCCCAAGCAGGTGGTTATTTCTCCTCTTCTTAAAGGTCTCTAGAAAGTAGTAGTAATAGTATCTATAGAGTGTGTACTGTGGGCAAAGCAATCAGTCATCAGTGATGTTTACTGAGCACTTACTATGTGCAGAACACTGTACTAAGCACTTGAGAGAGTACAGTTTAAAAGAATTGGTAAACATGTTCCCTACCCAAAAAGAGCTTATAGTCTACAAAAGGAGACAGGTATTAAAATAAAGTATGGATATGTACATTAGTGCTGTGGGGCTGAATACCAAGTCCTTAAAGGGTACAGATAAAAGTATGTAGGCAACACAGAAGGAAATGGGAGTAGGGAAATTATTATGCTAGCTGGGGAAGGCCTTTTGGAGGAGCTGTGATTTTAGGAGGATTTTGAAGATATAAGGAGCAGTGGTCTGGGAGCAAACAGTACAGTGCTCTGCACACAGTAAGCACTCAATAAATATGATCGAATGAACAAGGAAGGAGGGAGTTCCAGGCCAGAGGGGAGTATGTGGAAGTCAGGGGGTCTGGGTTCTAACCCAGGCTCCACCACTTGTCTGCTGTGTGATCTTGGGCAAAGCGTACATCTTTTCCGTACCTCAGTCCTCTTATTCTCCCTCCCATACCTCCTTCCCTTCCCCACAGCACCTGTATATATGTATATATGTTTGTATATATTTATTACTCTATTTATTTATTTATTTTACTTGTACATATCTATTCTATTTATTTTATTTTGTTAGTATGTTTGGTTTTGTTCTCTGTCTCCCCCTTTTAGACTGTGAGCCCACTGTTGGGTAGGGACTGTCTCTATATGTTGCCAATTTGTACTTCCCAAGCGCTAAGTACAGTGCTCTGCACATAGTAAGCGCTCAATAAATACGATTGATGATGATGATTCATTCAACTGTATTTATTGATCACTTACTGTGTGCAGAGCATTGTACTAAGCACTTGGGAAAGTACAATGCAACAATAAACAGTGACATTCCCTGTCCACAATGAGTTTACACTCTAGAGGGGGGGAGACGGACATCAATACAAATGAATAAATTTACAGACTGTGAGCCCCATGCCCCATGCAGGACAGGGACTGTGTCCAACTTAATTAGCTTGTATCTTTTCCAGAGCATAGAACAGTGTTTGACAAATCGTAAACACTTAACAAATACCATAAGAAAAAAACTACACCTTCTGACCAATGGTGAAAGCAGTCTTGCTTTTTGTCCAATCTCAGACCTCTAGTTCTACTTGAGTTGGGGATGGAGTACAATTGAAACTCTTTCTCCTTGCAATAACTTTTCATAAATTTGAAGACAGTGAAAATAATTGATGATTTCAACACATTCAAACCGCCAATTCAACACCTCTGTGTACCTAGACACTTGTGTATTCATGACCTCTCATAACACTTTTGGTATTTGTTAATCATTTACTATGTGTCAAGCACTATTCTAAGCGCTGGGGTAGATACAAGATTATCAGGTTGGAATCAGTCCCTGCGCCACATGGAGATCACAGTCTAAGTCAGAGGGAAGTGGATTCAATCCCCATTTTATAGATGAAGTAACTGAGGTACAGAGAAGTTAAGTGACTTACCCAGGGTCACACAGCAGACACCTGGCAGAGCTGGGATTAGTGTTTATATACTGTGAGCCCGTTGTTGGGTAGGTGACTTACCCAAAGTCACACAGCAGACACCTAGCAGAGCTGGGATTAGTACTTATAGACTGTGAGCCCGTTGTTGGGTAGGGACTGTCTCTATATGTTGCCCACTTGCACTTCCCAAGTGCTTAGTACATTGCTCTGCACGCAGTGAGCACTCAGTAAATACTACTGAATTAATGAATGTGCAGATCTCATATATCCTACGTACTTAAACACCAACTCATGAAAACTCGTGTACATATAATCAATCAATATTATTTATTGAGCACCTATTGAACAGAGCACTGTAATAAGCACTTGGAAGAGTTCAGTATATTCAGTAGACATGATCCCCCCCTCTCCAGGAGTTCAACATCCTGTGGGGGAGACAGATATGAAAATAAAGTACAGATAGGAATAAGTAATAGTGAATAAAGGTGTGTCCATAAGTGCTTTGGTTGGTGAGTAAGAATCCAAGTGCTCAGGTGGAGCAGAGTGCTGATGTGGCTACAGCGGGAGGAAATAGGTTGTGAAGATGAGAGATTCATCAGAAAAGCCTCATGAAGGAGATGTAATTCCAGAGGGCTCTGAAGAGGAGGAGAGCTGAATTTTGCCTGATGTGAAAGGAAAGGGAGTTCTGGGTAGAAGGGAGGATGTGATCAAGAGTTTGGCAATGAGAGAGATAGATCAAGGCACAAAAAGTAGGTTTGCTTGAAATGTGTCAAGTAAGCACCTTGGGGTGGAGTGGAGGAAAAAGAGAGAATAACCTTGGAGGGAGAGAACTGATTTAAGCAATCACAGGGTCCTTGTCACTGAACTAAACCCTGAGTACATATGAGATAATCCGTTTGGACACAGTCCCCTTCCCACATAGGGTTCACAGTCTTAATTCCCATTTTATATGTGAGGTAACAATTTTTATGGTATTTGTTAAGGGCCTACTATGTGCCAGGCACTGTACTGAATGCTGGGATAGCTACAAACTGATCACACTGGACACAGTCCATGTCCCACATGGGACTCCTGGTCTTAATCCCTATTTTACAGATGAGGTAACAGTCAAAGAGAAGTTAAGAGACTTGTCCAAGGTCACAAAGTAGTGAAGCTCAGATTAGAATCCAGGTCCTCTGATTCCTAGGCCCATGCTCTATCAATTAGACTTTTCCAGTGATTAGGAGTTTCTGCTTGGTATGAAGAGGAATGGCCTGAGGTTGGAGGTTTTATGAGGAGTGGGAGATATACAAAGAATACTTGTTTGGAAGCATGTATCCAGGAAGAACAGTGAAGTATGGACTGGAGAGGAGAAAGATGGAAAGCATGGAGATCAGCAACAATGCTAAGTCAAACTGGGCTGTGGTTAATGGGCTGTGGGTAATAATACTACCTATTCCTAGCTGTAATTTATTTTCATACCTGTTTTCCCCATAGGATTTTGAAATCCTTGAGGGCAGGGATCATGTCTACTGAATATATTGTACTCTTCCAAGTGCTTGCACTAGTCACACTGGGCTATGACAAAGACCTGGGCACAGGGATCATGTCAACTAATTCTATCGTACTCCCTAAGCACTTAGTACAGTGCACTGAACACAATAATGACTCAATAATTATTATTGTTTGGTTAATGATAGATTAAAATTTATTGTGTAACATAGTAAACAATATTATACATTATATTCTTGAGATCATTTGCACCTTTGTACTCTTCATCAGTCAGATGATCCCAATTCTTTTCTTTGTAGAAGCTATTTCCCATATGTTAATCATTTCTATTGGAATATTTTTCTCATCACAGTTAGCATCACCCAGAGGACCTTATTTGGCTTTTGGGTTTCTTTTTTCCTAGTTTATTCTCCGGGAAAAGATTACAGATTGAAGTTCCCCAATCTCAAATATAAAATCTACACTATTTGGGAGTCATCTAATGGTCTGAGCATTGAAGGAAAAGGACAACATTCGGTACAAATATGAGAAACTCTGGAGAAGGAAAAAGAGACTGGCAGAACCCCTTAGGGACAAACTGACAAGGACATCACCTGTCTGCTGTGTGACCTTGGACAAGTCACTTCACTTCTCTGAGCCTCAGTTACCTCATTCGTAAAATGGGGATCGGGGCTGGGAGCCCCAAGGTGGGAAAGGGACTATGTCCAACCTATTTTGCTTGTATCCACCCAAGCACTTAGTACAGTGCCTGTATGGTATTAAAATACCATAATAATTATTATTATTAAGTCAAAGGGGTGCAGAACTTCAGAGATGGGAATGGGAGAGAGACAGGGAAGATGATGGGAGTTGATAGAAGTGGCAGGTTGAGCAGTCTGTAGAGAGAGATAGGCATCTCTGAACCCTTCAGAAACATATGAGATGCAGTTCTCTGAGGACGGCAGGGAGGCCTGTATCATGTGTGACTTGGAAGCATACGGGGATCCCATGCAACGTCTCCACATATGCTGCTGTGTAACACGTTTGCTTACTGTACGTATGGAGATTAGTCACACAAGTTCACTGTAGGCCCTGAAGCCACCTGTCACTTCACTGGCTGGGATACAGACTGATATGTCGATACCTTGATAGCCAGTGAGGAGTGAGATTGCCGAAATGTGATGCTACCCAGTTGTCTGACTTCTCATTGCAAGTTCCTCCTCTCCCTTGTCATACTAGTAAATTTGTGAAAGCTCACGTCTTGGGACAAAAACATGGAGCCACCCCAAAAGTAGAACTCGTCTTTCTCTTCGTTGTACTGCACTATCTAACTGAGGGGGACCATAATCAGTTCCACTTAGATAGACGAGGAACAGGACTCCTAGTGCCTCCGGTGGTTGTCCATCCTCCTCTGCATCAACCAGAAACTCCTCATCATTGGCTTTAAAGCACTCAATCACCTTGCCCCATCCTCCCTTACTTAGCTATTCTCCTATTACAACCCAGCCTACATACTTCAGTCCTCCAATGCTAACCTTCTCACTGTACCTCAACCTCGTCTACCTCACCACCAACCTCTTGCCCACTTCTCAATGACCTCTGGCCTGGAACACCTTCCCTCCTCATGTCCAACAGATAGTTACCCTCCCCCCCAACCCCTTCAAAACCTTATTGCAGGCCCATCTCCTCCAAGAGGCCTTCCCTGACTAAGCCCTCTTTTCCCCTTCTCCCATTCCCTTCTGTGTCACCCTGACTTGCTCCCTTTATTCATCCGTCCTCTTAACTCTACAGCACTTATGGACATATCTGTCATTCATTTATTTATATTAATGTCTATTTCCCCTTCTATACTGTAAGCTTGTTGTGGGCGGGGAATGTGTCAAATTTTTATATTGTACTCTCCCAGGTGCTTAGTTCCAGTGCTTTGTACACAGCACTCAACAAAGACTGACTGACTAGAAGATATCAGAAAATGAGGTGTTGGCGAGTGGGAAGGAAGAGGGAAAATAGAAAGAGGAGGGGTGAATGAGGGGAACTAGCAAGAGAGAGAAGGAAGGTGGGGTGTTAAGAACAGCAACAGAAAGGATTTCATTTTCCTTTGCTGCTGCTGGCTCTGCCAACTGAGCCAGATGGCAATGGGTAGCAATGGCAAGAAGCTGCAACAAGAGCCCATGGTGGAGATGGGTCAGCAGCAGGCAACAGGGGCCATGCCAGAATGAATACTTCCTGGCAATGGATGGGAGTTTCCAGTGAAGCCTGATAATTTGTTTCCGGCTGAATTGCAAATTACCACCCATGGCCTGGGAAAGTCAAACTCAGCAGGGATGGCTGATGGCAACAGGGAGCAGCCTTTTTGGTGACTGCTGGAGAAGAGCAATAAAATAAAGCTTTCACAGTCTTTGCCCCCATGGCAAAATTAACCCATCCAGACCAAGGAAATGAGTCCTTTTCCTACTCTTCTTCAGCTGTGGCAAAGCTGGCAGCATTATTCTCCCACCACTACTACCTCAGTCTCTGAGGATTTTTTCAGATCACAGTCTAAAGCAGATCTTAATAATTCTTATTTTAGGTCAGTCAGATGATGGTTCAGAACCCCTACATGCATGACCTTCCTACCTAGAGTGAAACATCTGGTCACCTTCCTCTCTCCAGGTGTCAGTCTTGTGGCGGAAATCAAATTCCCTTATTTAAAGAGCATTCAGAATTGAGATTGAGATACTTAATCTGTAGGCTAGAAATGAAAAATTCAATTTGCAAAAGAGGAGACCAACTCATTTTTTTTTCTTGAAGTGGAGATTTTCAATTCCTCATAGTTTATCTTGCATTTCAAATTAGTCAACCTTGATCATAAGGCTGAGGAAATGATTACCTCAGTTTTCCTCAAAAACCAGTCATAAGGAGTCAGTTTAGCCTTTTGTGCTGATATTCAGTCAAATAGGTGAAACATTTTTTTCTTTCTCTCCCACTGGAGGCCTTATGGCCTAAGTGTGCTGTTATAGCTCTATCATTCAGTTGGTTTCCTGTCACTGTTTGTCTGGCCACATGTAAAAATGCAATCATTCGGGGGATCTGAGAAACCTCACGATCAAAAGGACTCGCCAGAGGTTATCTAATCCATCCCACTACTTCCAGGCATCTCCACCTCTTGTCCATACTAGACAGACGTTATCTATCAAACTCTTCATGGAAACAGATTTCAGGGCATGAATGTGGAAAAAAGACAGAATGCATATCTTCTGAAGGACCACAGTTAAGTGATTGTGGAACCAGTGGCTCCAGCATGTTTCTCATTCTAAAATCTAGGCATCCTCTAGACTGTACGCTCCTCTAGGCTATAAACTCACTGTGGGCAGTGAACGTGTCTGCCTACTCTGTGCTATTGTACTCTCCCCAAGTGCTTAGTACAGTGTCCTACACACTTTAACTGCTCAATAAATACCTCTGATTAATGGATTGATTAGGAGGCTTCTCCCTCCCTCCTGTGTTCAGTGGGTTAAACTTGGGGCCAACCAGCTTAACTTTCATTCGTCCTCAAGCGTTAAAGTGGAGTGTCACCTTTTCCATTTAGAGGGAAAGGAGACCCAGAAGCTTCCCTGTGAAAAGAGCCACATTTACACCAGGTGGTTCTCAATTATTACACTGGCAGCTGGCCTCTTCTGTATAAATCTTACGAAAAGAAAGAAATCCCCTCTCATGCCGAAATTCTTCTTGCAATTGTAACAGACTCAATGTCTTATTTTCTCAGAAGACGACGATCCTGTGGGAGCTGCACCGCTAAGAATTGTGAGAAAATCGAAGGGTTGGAACATAATGTAGCATTATGATTTAAATGCGCTAAAGTGTCTGATTATCATTTGGTCTTAAATGCTCTGCATTCTCTACCTCATTCTGCACAAGTTTTCGAAATAAAGCACCAGACGAATCTCCAAGAGAGATTGATGCACATTGTGCATTAGAGTAATGGTCCCAGACTTCTTCATAAATTTGTCGGTTGTAAGACCATAAACATAATTCTAAACATGTAGGTTATTTAGGTTTGAATTAATTGCTTTCTCAGTTGTATTCAAATATGCAAATCAAAATAACCAAAGGAACAGCCCCATTAAAAATATTGTCCATTCTCTTGGCAACGTTTGGAAATTTCCTTTACCAAGGTGACTTGCTGTTCCAAAGGCAAAGGTATTTTTAAGTGATACCTCTCTCTGGTAGACATTCTGTCTACTTTGATTTTTCAAGGTATTGCATTACAATTTTTAGTTGAGTGTTTTTAATGGTAATACTAATAATGATAATAATATTTGTTAAATGCTTACTGTGTGCTAAGTATTGTACTAAGCTCTGGGGTAGATACAAGGTAAACAAGTTCCGCATGTGACTCACATTCTATGTAGGAGGGAACAGAGTTACTGCACCCCATTTTGCAGATGAGGGAGCTGAGGCACAAAGCAACATGGCATAGCGGATAAAGCAGGGTTCTGGGAGTTAGAAACACCTGGGTTCTAATCCTAGCTCTGCCGCTTGCCTGTTGGGTGACCTTGGGCACATCACTTCACTTCTCTGTGCCTCAGTTACCTCATCTGTAAAATGGGGATTAAGACTTTGAGCCCTATGCAGAACAGGGACTGTGTCCAACCTGATTACCTTGTATCTACCCCTATGCTTAGGACAGTGCCTGACACATAGTAAGAGGTTAACCAATACCATTAAAAAAAAAAAGTTAAGTGACTTACCCAAGGTCACCCAGAAGACAAGTGGTGTAGCTGAGATTAGAACCCAGGCCCTCTGAATCCATGCTCTTTCCTTGAGAACATGCTGCTTCCCTGCTTCTATATAACTCTGTGCCCTATTTAGTTTAAATATTATCATAGAGTGAAATGTAGAGATAAAATCAACTAAATAGACTTATGTCCTTAGAAAGCCCCCTTGCAAATATGGAAAACTCATACTTGGGATTCATTGATTACATTATTTTCCAAAGTATATACTATAAATGATCTCATTTGCCCTCAGGACATGCTTGAAAGGCAGGGAGAAACACAATTCATTATTCCCATTTTGCAGATGGGAAAACTGAGGCAGAGAGATGTCACCCAGCAGGTTGGGTATCAGGTAGAGACTGATACCAGTGTCTTGACTCCTACCACTGCCTAGTTTCCACTAGTCAAGGCTGTTTTCCTCTTTTGGGGTGTGGTGTGTCCGGACAGAAATCTCAAAACTACCTGCTTGACAGTACAACGGTACATACTGGAATAAGTTTATGTTCTATCTAAACACAACATGGCAGAAATGGAACAAAGACACAATTTTATTTTAAGGGAACTCACAAAACAATGCACCCTCCCTATAGGACAACTGATGTTGGGCATACAAATTCTTCAGTTTAACTTGTTTCTCTATGGTGCTATTTGATATGTTGTCTAAAGCATTTCACACAAAAGCCAGTTTTAAATGTTCTTCAAAAATAAATTGTCTGTGATCATTGTTAAGAATTTAGATATTAATTCAGATTGGAAATTTGGGTTAGCCAATGGGTGTCTTTATTATTCAAAAAAATGACTGCTTGGTAAAAAATGCATGGTGCTCAACTTGTAAAAATCATGAGTTGATATTTTCTTCGCTGTCATCGGGGACAATAAATAACATCTCTAGATAACATGAATGGGGAAAATAAAGCTAGATCACATTGTGCAAAAATATAATAGTCCATCCTGAAAGAAGACACTCTGAGAGAAGAAATGTGAATTCTTTATCTTTGATATTCTGTACAGATTTGTAACATACTACTGTTGACCAATTGTATTTATTGAGTGCTTGCATTGTGCAGAGCACTGTACTAAGTGCTTGGGAGAGTACAATGTAACAGAGTTAGTAGACATGCTTCCTGCCCACAAGGAGCTTATAGTATAGAGGGAGAGAAGGATATAAATATAAATAAATAAATTGCATATAAGTGCTTTGGGGCTGAGGGTAGGGTGAATAAAGGGTGCAAATCTAAGTGCAAAAGCATCATGGAAGGGAGTGGGAGAAGAGGAAATGAGAGATTAGCTGGGGAAGGCCTTTTGGAGAAGATGTGCTTTTAATATGATTTTGAACATGTGGAGAGTGATCATCTGTTGAATATGAAGAGAGAGGGTGTTCCAGGATGTGGGCAAGAGGTCAGCAGTGAGATAGATGAGATTGAGGTACAGTGAGTAGGTTGGCATTAGAGGAGTGAAGTGTTTGGCTTGGGTTGTGCTAGAAAAGGAGCTAGGTAAGTTAGGACAGGGCAGGATGGTTGAGTGCTTTAAAGCCAATGGTAAGGAGTTTCTGTTGATGTGGAGCTGGAGGTAGATGGGCAACCATTGGAGGTTTGTGAGGAGTAGGGAAAAATGGACTGAATGTTTCTGTACAAAATAATCTGGACAGCAGAGTAAAGTATGGACAAGAGTGGGGAGAGACAGGAGGCAGAGGGGTCAGCAAGGAGGAGGATGCAGGAATTAAGGCAAGATAGTAGAAATGCTTAGATTAATGTGGTAGCAGTTTGGATAGAGAGGAAAGGGTGGACTTCAGTGATGGTGTGAAGTTTGAACTGATAGGATTAGTGACAGATTGAATATGTGGATTGAATGAGAGAGAGGAATCAAGGCTAACGCTAAGGTTTATGGGCTTGTAAGACAGGGTGGATGGTGGTGCCATCTGCAGGGATGGGAAAGTCATGGGGAGGACAGAGTTTGGGCAGAAAAATAAGGGGTTCTGTTTTGAACGTGCTAAATCTGAGGTGTCCTGAAGGAAGGAGGAAACATGAGACTGTAAAGAAGGAAAGAGAGATCAGGGCTGTAGAGGTGGATTTTGGAATCATTTGCGTAGAGATGGAAGTTAAAGCCAAAGGAGCCAATGAGTTCTCCAAGAGAGTGGGTGTAGATGAATAATAGAAGGGGACCCAGAACTGAGCCTTGAGGGACTCCCACAGTTAGGGAATGAGAGGCAGAGGAGAAGTTCATGAAAGAGACTGAGAATTAGTGACCAGGGAGACAGGAAGAGAACCAGGAGAGGACAGTGTCTGTGAAGCCTGTCTCCCCATCTACCAACTCTGTTATACTGTATTCTCCCAAACACTTAGCACAGGGCTCTTTACATTGCTACTGACCCCTTGACCATATCCTGCCTCTGGCCTGGAATGCCCTCCCTCCTCAGATCTGACAGACAAGTACTCTCCCCTCCCTTTAAAGGCTTGTTAAAGGCCCATCTTCCCCAACAGGCCTTCCCTGACTAAGCCCTCTTTTCCTCTTCTCCCACCAACTTTTGTGTCACCCTAACTAGCTAACTTTATTCATCCCACCACCCAGCCCCACAGTCCTTATATACATAACTGCAATTTATATATATTAACGTCTGTCTCCCCCTCTAGAATGTTAGCTCACTGAGGACATGGAATTTGTCTGCTGTTATATTGTACTCAAGTGCTTAGTACATACAGTAGGTGCTCGATAAAAACAATTGAATAAACAAATGAATGAATACCACTGATTGATGGATTGAGAGAAAACAGCATGCAATATTTCAGAAGACACTCAATGACGCTTCCTAAAGGAATCCTAATCCTGCCCTCTTCAATAAGAATGAGTGTCAATTAGCTGCTGAATGTGATGCTACAGAGTAGCAGCTTTGTAAGGTGAAATGTACATGCGTTATTGTGCTTATGTGGGATATATAGATATTAATGCCTCTTGGGCTTCTGCCAGAACCCTACTTTCTTCAGTTTCATGATGATTTTGTGGACTTTGCTCTACAAATGGGAAGGAAGCACTGGGAGCGGGGCTGCATATGGGATGGGGGTGGGGAGAAGGAGGGCACCAAGCCAATTTCAGATCATGTCTTGTGACTGGGAGGGGGAGGTGACACCATGTTGGACCTTAGTCAACCCCCTCACCTCAGAATTCTTGGAATTAATAGGCTACCCAGATGACTTTGTAAACCAACAAAATGTCTCTTATGTAAACCATGCCCGTCGCAGACTCCTTTTTCCTCATGGTATTTGTCTGATGCTCATTCAGGTGATAAAATTTGGGAAGTGAAATAATGAGAGGCAGGGTTTCCATGCACTGAGAATAGGAACAGGAGGGAAAAGGATATGGATCAACCCTGTCCTTTTGTCTCCTGTCCTTTCCTCCTTCTTGGTAGGAAATCATAGGCTACCCTGAAGAGACCCCTGAAATCAACTTTGGAAAGTCCACCACCATCTCCTGGGTAACAGCATGCTTTTTTCTGACCTTTCTCCTGTTTTGTTTTTGTTTGTTGTTGTTTTTTTCAAAGTTTAGGAGCATAGTTATCATGCCCCCAAGCTGGTTTGAGGATTAGGTAATCATTTATATAGAATAACTTAGTTGAGATCTACCTAACACTATACAGAACAGAGGTTGAATGAACCCCAGCCCAGAGCTTCCCTGGAAGGTGAGACTCCTTTCCCTAGACCTTAAATTCAGCACCTGTATTGGTGTGGGAATGATGAGAAGGGGCTTCATCTCCACTGAAGCACGGTGCATCTTATCATTTTAATATGTCTTTGAAGTGCTGTCAAGAATAAAACACTAAAGGCAAACATAGTTACTCCCACTTGCCAGTCATCTTCCCCCTTTAACACACCACTTCTAAAAGACCCACTACTCCTAAAGGAAGGTGGTATAGGATCCACTCTGGACTCACCTTGTGCAAATATGTTCTTTTCTCATCCACCTCCCATTGTATTAGGACAAATCTTGTCTTCTAAATTGACCTTGCCATATTTCCTACTCAGTGTCCTACTCTAATCTCTTCATCCCAGACTCAGTTCTCAGGAGGAATGGAAGTGTTGAAATCCTAGTACTGGAAGTAAACTCAAGAACTCATCCGATTCAGACCCCCTGTCTCTGACCATGCTGATACCTACTGAAGCACTGGAGAAAAATGGGTGGCTAGACATTTTTCAGGAAGTCTTTAACAACTATGGACTCTGGCTTTACTAGTTTGTCTGCAAATTAGGGACACTGCCATACTGAGACCTGGGTAAATTGACTCCACTATTAGGACTTCATTTACCTCAACACAGTGGACCTAGGTATTGGTCACTCACAAGCTATTTTATTCTCAAGGACTTTCATTCCTGATCTATCTGAAGCCCCAGAAATATATCCATAGTCCTAATGATTTTATTTATTTGTATTGATGTCTGCCTTCCCCCTCTCTTGACTGTAAGCTCACTGTGGGCAGGGAACGTTGCTGTTTATTGTTGTGTTTACTTTCCCATGCAATTTGTACAGTGCTCTGAACACAGTAAGGGCTCAATAAATATGAATGAATGAATTAATGAATGATTGTCCCTCAAGCAAAGGGCAGCAGTGCCTAGGAATAATAATAATAATAATAATAACAATAATAATAATAATAATGGCATTTATTAAGTGCTTACTATGTGCAAAGCACTGTTCTAAGCGCTGGGGAGGTTACAAGGTGATGAGGCTGTCCCACAGGGGGCTTACAGTCTTCATCCCCATTTTACAGATGAGGTAACTGGGGCCCAGAGAGGTTAAGTGACTTGCCCAAAGTCACACAGCTGACAAGTGGCAGAGCTGGGATTTGAACCCATGACCTCTGACTCCAAAGCCTGGGCTCTTTCCACTGAACCATGCTGTTTCTCTGATTACTGATAAAACCCTAAGAAAAAAAAGGGACCAGATATCTGTGTATAGGAAACTTGTCCTAACAATGGACATCAATGGCCCTATCCAATAACAAGGTGTTCCATGTGGAGACAGAATGAAGTTCAGCATATAGCAGTGTTCTCTTTCTGTGCCATAACCCAGAAACTCAGAGCAAAGCTTTAAAATCCATTTTACTGTGTTGAAATCAGTTTCATTTATTGCCTGACGAGACATAATATCTGAAAATGCTGAACATTTTTACTGCAGCACATAACCCTAGTTGGGAAGTCTGATTAAGCGGGTAGGAGGAAAGTATGCATAAGGAAGAAACTTTGTAACCTAACTACTCTTTGGTGGATCCAGTTCTCTCCCCAAGTAAAGTGTTTGTTAAAGGTTTCACTAAGATTTGAAACTGGCCTAGAGGAAGCTCTGGATATTTCTCTGCAGCTACAGAGGAGTGTTACCTCCCCTGCTGAGGAGAACTGCCTGTCTCTGATGCCTTGGAACCACACTGGCAATAAGGTTTGGTTGTGGCTTTTGATCTAACACGAATCAAGGTTTAGATTTCAGGGCAAGTTTCTTTGGCTGTTAGTGCTGCAAACCTTTTTTATAATTGACCTGGCAGATCTGACAAAGCCCTAGGTTAGCCTTCATCTTCTTCTTTTTTTTTTTTCTAAACACAGAGGTAAAGCAAGACAAGCGTTCAATCCTTGGGGGTGAGGAGCTTTTGGCCGGCTTGAGACGGTATGCGTTACACCCTGTGCCAAGAGATGTTAACGAGAAATTACCAATTCCAGAGGAAATACTTACAGCCAGAAGTGTTAAGTCGCATTAACCCATAATAATGCGATCATGTTCTCTTGAAAATAACTCTCCTTCTCTCTGCCAATGAAGAATTTAACTGGGAATAGATGTTCTTGTTCTGCTGAAATTGTACAGGTGCTTTGGGGCATGCAAAAGCCATTGCTATGCGTGAATATCTTTCAACAGAAAAGGAAAAGGATTCCATGCAGAGCTGTAGGTCTTGAAGGTGGTGAGCCAATTTTTACATGTGTATAATACAGAAGGGATTATCCATTAAACATCAATCATAGTATTATGGCATTATTAGTATGGTACCATTATTATAATATCTGTTAAGTGCTTACTATGTGTCCAGCACTGTACTAAGCACTGGGGTAGATACATGTCAATCAGGTCAAGTACAGTCCCTGCCCCACATGGGGCTCACAGTCTAAGTAGGAGAGAGAACAGGCATTGACTCCCAACTTTACAGATGAGGAAACTGAGACACAGAGAACTCAAGTGACTTGGCAAAGGTCACAGAGAAGGCAACTGAAAGAGCCAGGATTAAAACCCAGTTTTTCAGACTCCTAGGCCTGTGTTCTTTCCACTGGGCCATAGTTTTCTATGCCCGTAGGGGTCTTATTTGTCACACTTACCTCCATGAATTAAAATCTCCTAATCAGTGTGTTGTCTTCAACCTTAGAGGGTTAAATATGCCCAGTTCTCCAATAATGAGGAGGTTACATTTTGTACCAACCCCATTTTAAGGAAAAATCATGCAAAAATGTTTGTACTTTGACTTTTCCATCTATACACATGAAAAATAAAGCATGTTGTCAAACACTCCCTAAATCCTTCACTGCATTCAATCCAAAAATATACTGAAAACACATGTTATAGAACTGATTGTACAAAGAATGGACTAATTTTCTACATATATAAAAATAGGTCCTTGATATATATATATATATATATTCCCCTCTAGACTGTAAGCTCCCAGTGGGCAGGAAACATGTCTAATGACTGTTGTATTATATTCTACCAGGCACTTAGTATAGTGCTCAGCGCAGAGTAAACAGTCAATAAATACCACTAATTGGCTGATTCTTATTATGACTGACATTTTTATTTTTTGAAGAGGAGACTGTGAGACCCTTATGGGAATGGGACTATGTCCAACCTGACCGTACCGTATCTACCCAAGCGATTAGTATATTGCTTGGCACACAGTACATGCTTAACAAATGCATTTTTATTATTGTTGTCATTGTTATTATTACTGTTATCTGTTTCAAATTGCCATGGTTTATAGCCATCTATCTCCTTGCTAGGTATCCCACAACAACAGATCATACAGTCTCATAATTCAAGGCCCCTGGAGCAAATATTTAAATATTCTGAACTGGTATGACATATATAGTATTAGTATACCTAATTTATAAATATTATCCAATATTTGTTCCTCATTTTTTGGTCTAATAAGTTTAAATGTATCTTCTGCAGAAGAGCATCTGATTTTCAGAGACCATACCGTGGTATGGTCAATTCTCAATTGCCTAGGGTCCCTGGAATAGGAAAGACCAATTCATTAAAACTCATCCGTCATCCCAGTACTTTATTTTAGCCTACAGTTCCAAAATTTTCCTGCCACCCAATCTCATTCTTGGCAGATTTCCCTCTACAACCGCCATCAAAGGAAAATATTCTGGGAAAAGTCCCCCGGAAGTAAGTTTAACCTAAACCCCC
Organism: Tachyglossus aculeatus; assembly: GCF_015852505.1. NCBI lineage: Eukaryota > Metazoa > Chordata > Mammalia > Monotremata > Tachyglossidae > Tachyglossus > Tachyglossus aculeatus. The sequence goes on along the minus strand of NC_052076.1, from coordinate 62,162,934 downwards.
AAATCCCTACTGAATTTTCCCTATTTTAAAGATCCCTCCATCCTGTCTATGTTCACAATCAGGTTGGACACTTTCTGGAATGGAAGGTTGCAGCCCACTGGTGGGCAGAATGGCCTGATTTGAGCTCCATCTTCTTTCACTTCCCTTGTTTCCTTCTTGTGGGATAAGACAGCAGCAGAATGAGTGCAAGACTCGACAGAGGAGAGAGCAAATGTGAAGAAAAGGCTTGGCTTCTGCTCCTTGACTGAGGCTATGAGCCCCACATGGGATAGAGCAGGGAGGCAGCGTGGCTCAGTGGAAAGAGCCCGGGCTTTGGAGTCAGAGTTCATGGGTTCGAATCCCAGTTCCGCCAATTGTCAGCTGTGTGACTTTGGGCAAGTCACTTAACTTCTCTGTGCCTCAGTTACCTCATCTGTAAAATGGGGATTAAGATTGTGAGCCCCCCATGGGACAACTTGATCACCTTGTAACCTCCCCAGCGCTTAGAACAGTGCTTTGCACATAGTAAGCACTTAATAAATGCCATTATTATTATTATTATTATTATTATTATTATAGAGACTGTGTCCAACCCAATTTGCTTGTATCCACCCCAGTTCTTAGTACAGTGCTTGGCACATAAGTACTTAACAAATATCACAATTATTATTATTATTTACTAAATGAAAAGAATATACCATGTTGTGAATTCACCAGCAGAGCCAGAATGACAGCCCATTTAGTCCACATTAACTGTCCAAAATGTTTCACCAGCCTGCAGATCACAACCCATATTTCCACAAATGCATCTATCCACACGTGATCCACATGAGAAGTAACATGTTCTAGTGCACAAAGCATGGGCTTGTGAGTCAGAAGACCCTAGTTCTAATCCTACTCTGCCGCATGCTGGCTGTGTGACCTTGGGCAAATCACTGAACTTTTCTGTGTCTGTTTCCTTATCTGAAAAGTGGAGATTTAATACTTGCTCTCTGTCTTCCTTAGGCTGTGAGTTCTATGTGAGAGAGGGACTGTGTCCAAACTGATTATTTTGCATCTACCTCAGTACTTAGTTCAAGGTTTAGCACAGAGTAAGCACTTAAGCACCATGGCTCAGTGGCAAGAGTCCAGGCTTGGGAGTCAGAGTTCATGGGTTCTAATCCTGACTTCTCCATTTGTCATCTGTGTGACTTTGGGCAAGTCATTTAGCTTCTCTGTGCCTCAGTTACCTCATCTGTAAAATGGAGATTAAGATTGTGAGCCCCACGTGGGACAACCTGGTCACCTTGTATTCCCCCAGCGCTTAGAACAGTGTTTTGCACATAGTAAGCACATAACAAGTACCGCCATTATTATCATTATAATTAATAAAGACGACTTGCCTTGTCTTATGCTGTTGAGTCACCTCAAACCCACAGAGATGCCATGGACACACCTCTCCCAGAACACCCCATCTGCAATCATTCTGGTAGTGTATCCACAGTTTTCTTGGTAAAAATATGGAAGTGATTTACCATTGCCTCCTTCCGGGCAGTAAACGTGAGTCTCCAGCCTCAACTCTCTCCCATGCCTCTGCTGACCAATACAGGTGAGTTTTGACTAGTAGCAGATTGCCTTCCACTCGCTAGCCACTGCTCCAGCTAAAAATGTGATGAGTATTCCTCTGCTTGACTCTACCTCCCATAATTGAGACTGGTAGAATACTGGAAACTCTCCAGGTGCAATCCTGAGAGGGGAATAAATACCACAACTATTTTTAATTATTATTATTGCATACTCTTATAAACATATATGACTGCTTGACATAGAAACATGATGAAAGACTCATGAATACTAGCTAAAAAGCATACATTATATTTCTGAATGTTCTGAAGTCAGTTTTGAGGAATGAGCATCCATTCTTACTTCCTTAGAGTGGCTTAATTGCAAACTCTCCTCCTGATATATGGCCATGTACCAAACAAAAGTAAATATGTAAGCAGAAAAAAAACAAACCTGAAAACTTACCCACTACTGTGTCCTGGAAAAGAAATAAAAATGTGAAATTTAAAAACCCTATTTTGGGGAGCATGGCTGAGAGAGAGCAATCTCCCGATAACATGTTGGGTTAGGGATTTCATATAAAACTGGGAACTTGGCATCTTTCTAAAATTCCTGAGAAAGGTGTTCCATAAATCAGCACAACCTAAATAAGAGTGAAGTGGTTAAGGGGAAATGTTTTCCTTCCATTATTACCAGATCTTTCTGAGAAGCATAGAGAGGGCCTAGGTGTGACTTTCCCACCCGCCTGGAGTGCACGTGTTTCACCGAAAGGCAATAGATTCCATGTGTACATGAGGTATACTAAAAACCCTCATCTGCCCTATCGTTTCATATGTGACCTCTACCTCTCACATCAAACAAATTCTCGAGCTCGGAAGTTCTTACTCTGGCATCACAAAGAGAGCAGAAAAAGCCCAGTGGGACATCAGGAGAGGAGTAGCATGGCCTAGTAGAACCAGTCCAAGACTCTAAGTCTAAGAGCCAGAGAGCCTCAGTTCCAATCTTGCTCCTACCACTTGTCTGTTCTGTGACCTTGGGGAAGTCACTTAACTTTTCTGTGCCTCCGTTTTCTATCTGTTAAATAGGGATAAAACACAAAGTTCTTCTTCTTCCTTACACTGTGAGTGTCCATGTGGGTTAGGGACTGGCCCCCACCTGATTTTCTTGTAACTACCGAGTGCTTGGCGGAAAGTAAGTCCTTAATTACAATTATCGAGATGCTGCGTGGCCTAATGGAAGCACTTAATAAATGCCATCATTATTATTATAACACCTGCATTCTAATCCCAGCTCTGCCATTTCCCTACTATATGATGCTGGACAAGTCAAATGACAATAATAATAATGATTATGGTATTTGTTAAACACTTACTATGTGTCAAGTACTGTTCCAGGCACCGGGGTAGATTCAACTTAATCAGGTTGAACACAGTCCCTGTCCCACAAAGGGCTAATAGTCTAAGCAGGAAGGGAAAGAGATTTTGAATCCCCAGGAAACTGAGGCACAGAGAATTCAAGTGACTTGCCTAAGGTCACAAAGCAGGCAAGTCCTGGAGCTGCTTATTAGACTCCAACTCCTCTGATTCCAAGGCCTATGCTCTTTCCACCAGGCCATACTATGTCCCTAATTTAACTTGTCTTTGCTTCAGTTTCCTCATCTGTAAAATATGTAACTGTAACTCCTTCTTCTTAGGCTGTGACCCCCCATGTGGTTCAGGGACTATGTCTGATCTCCCCCTCCTCCCCCTCCCTATCCCCCCCGCCTTACCTCCTTCCCCTCCCCACGGCACCTGTATATATGTATATATGTTTGTACATACTTATTACTCTATTTTACTTGTACATATGTATTCTATTTATTTTATTTTTTTACTATGTTTTGTTTTGTTGTCTGTCTCCCCCTTCTAGACTGTGAGCCCGCTGTTGGGTAGGGACCGTCGCTATATGTTGCCAACTTGTACTTCCCAAGCGCTTAGTACAGTGCTCTGCACACAGTAAGCACTCAATAAATACGATTGAATGAATGAATGAATGATCTGCCTATATCGTAGCTAACCCAGGGCTTGGCACACAATAAGCACTTGACTGCATTGTCATTAGTATCATCATTATCATCAGCAATATTAGTATTATTATTATTATTTTCCTGAGATTACTGCAAATAGAGCAGAGGCTGTTGAAGGCTATGGAAAAGGCAGCCTTGCTTGGAGAGAAAACACAATGTTTGGTGGAAAACTAAATTACCAGAGAAGTCCTTACTGAAATGAAAGAAATGTTGAGAGTATGATGGCTTTAGCAGCAGTTTATGTTAATCCATATATGACAGCTGGGTGTTTCTTTCCTTGATGTAATTAGCCATTAGCTTAACTAAAAAATATTTTTCAGACCTTGCAGATAATAGCTTCAAAGAGTAAGGGTGGGACTGCAAGGGAGTGAGAAAAGATGCCCAAGTCAATGCTCAAAGAAAGAAAACATTGTAGGAAAATATTCACGCTTATTATTTTGCCCTGAAAATGTGTCAGTAAGCAAAACTCCATCTTTAGCAATAGTGCAGCTGAAATAGATCGTTCAAGTAAGGTCCTAGCAGCACTTACCTGACTCTCTCAGGGTAAAGGCTACAATGAAAAAATTGAAATTGAAAATTTAGCTAGTGCCTAAAGTGGGCTTGGGAGTCAGAAGGACCTAAATTCTAATCCCAGCTCTGCCACTTGTCAGCTATGTGACCTTGAGCAAGTCGCTTAACTTCTCTGTGCCTCCATTACCTCATCTGTAAAGTGGGGATTAAGACTGTGAGCTCCATATGGGACATGGACTGTGCCCAGCCTGTTTAGCCTGTATCTATCCCAACACTTAGTACAGTGCCTGGCGCACTTAACAAATACCATTAAAAAAAACAAAGGCAGCATGTCACAACTTAGATCATTTCACTAAGGTTGTGATGGCCACTTCAAATGGCTCACTGCTCGCTTAGGTTCATAACCAATCAAAAAGAAGAGTAACTGCATACGTGTGTGTGACAGTTCATTGGTGAAATAACATGTTCAAATGTTAATGCTTAGATATCTGCCATTTAAGAGGGAAAGGGAGTGTGGAGAGTAATAATAAGAATATTAACCTTGGTATTTTAAGCACCTTCTATGTGCCAAGCACTGTTCTAAGTAGGGTCAAGTTCTTAGTACAGTGCTTTGCACATAGCAAGTGCTCAGTAAATGTGATTGAATGAATATAAGATAATCGAGTCAATATTTGAGTAGCAGCAATACTATTTATTAAGAGCTTACTGTATACAGAGTACTGTACTAAGTGCTGGGTACTGTTCACTTGAGCACAACATATAATTTTAGGGAATAGGTAAACATTGTTTATTAGAGAAGCAGCATGGCTCAGTGGAAAGAGCACAGGCTTTGGAGTCAGAGTTCATGGGTTCTAATCCCGGCTCTGACACTTGTCAGCTGTGTGACTTTGGGCAAGTCACTCAACTTCTCTGAGCCTCAGTTACCTCATCTGTAAAATGGGGATTAAGACTGTGAGCCTCTCGTGAGACAACCTGATCACCTTCTAACCCCCCAGCTTAGAACAGTGCTTTGCACATAATGAGCACTTAACAAATGCCATTATTATTATTCCTCTTTAAAGACATACTGTTCCAACACATTTTAGAGAAATAAATAGGACATGCCCAACACCCTTGATGTCCCTAATCAATCAATCATATTTACAGAGCACTTACTGTGTGCATAGCACTGTACTAAGCACTTGGGAGAGTACAATATCATCATTCATTCAATCATATTTATTGAGCACTTACTGTGTGCAGAGCACTGTACTAAGTGCATGGGAAGTACAAGCCGACAACATATAGAGATGGTCCCTACTCAACAACGGGCTCACAGTCTAGAAGGGGGAGACAGACAACAAAACAAAATATGTAGACAGGTGTCAAGACCATCAGAATAAATAGAATTATAGCTTTATGCACATCATTAACAAAATAGACTTGTAAATATGTACAAGTAAAATAGAGTAATATATCTGTACAAACATGTACAAATGCTGTGGGGAGGGGAAGGAGGTAGGGCAGGGGGATGGGGAGGAGGAGAAGAAAAAGGGGGCTCAGTCTGGGAAGGCCTCCTGGGGGAGGTGAGCTCTCAGTAGGGCTTTGAAGGGAGGAAGAGAGCTAGTTTGGTGCATGTGTGGAGGGAGGGCATTCCAGGCCAGGGGAATGATATAGGCAGGGTTCGACGGCGGGACAGGTGAGAACGAGGCCCCGTTCAGAGGTTAGTGGCAGAGGAGCGGAGAGTGCAGGCTGGGCTGTAGAAGGAGAGAAGGAAGGTGAGGTAGGAGGGGAGAGGTGGCGGAGAACTTTGAAGCCAAGAGTGAGGAGTTTATGCTTGATTCCTAGGTTGACAGGCAACCACTGGAGATTTTTGAGGTGGGGAGTGACATGCCTAGAGTGTTCCTGTACAAAGATAATCCGGGCAGCAGAATGAAGTATAGAATGAAGCAGGGAGAGACAGGAGGATGGGAGATCAGAGAAGAGGCTGATGCAGCAATACAGTCAGTATAGGATGAGAGATTGAACAGCAAGGTAGCAGTTTGGATGGAGACAATATATATAATATATTTAACAGTCACAGTATAACAGAGTTAATAGGCATGTTCCCTGCCCACAACTATCGTACCGTCTAGCTCCATTCCCTTAGCTCCATTCCCTTAATGTTCCTACTTGAGACTTGGCATTATAAAAATTCCCAACCTGCTTTGAAGAGATAGTCATGCTGTTCCCCGACCTTTCCTCTGTTCCATATCGGTTCCTCTGCCCCTTCAAGATACCCCTCAATTTCCTGTTGGGAGAGAAGACATTATTTTTGATCCTTACTAATGGGTAATTATCTGTTTCTGAATGCTTTATTAGGAATTAGCAGCCTTATTTTCCATATTTGAACCAAACACATTTGTTTCACAGCATGGCAAAATCATTTCCTCCACCCTCACTGTGTCTATCTTTTCTGTCTAATATTTCACAAGCCGAGTCCTTCTTCTTGAGCAGGAATATTGTTGGTGCTCTTATTTGAACAACTGTGGACAAAATGTGCCCTTCCTCTCACCCTTAGCATTATGAAATGTACCTGTGTTCAAATATTGAGAAATAAAACAAATATAAATTATGCATTTTCCAACTTAATTTAAAATGCATTATGCACTGCTTTGTTCTCTGGAATTAGTATTATTAAGGGGACAGATCTGTATGGATTAATTTTGAGGCAGTTTATTCACTTCTTTGTAATTCAGTGGCAAGAATTTTTGTCCCCAGGCATCAAATTTAATGTTTTACTGTAAGCAACCCATATGAAACGTGGACCTTCCTAGCTGGTTTCTTTGTTTTCCAGTCATACAACACTCACTTTTCATGCTTCCACCGAATCTCAAATTCCCCCTTTAAAAGTAGACCTGTAAAACTTTTCTTAATGATTTTTCGAGAAATGCTCACATTGTCACAGCACAGGAGCTCTTCACAATACTGGCATTGTCTTTTCATCGATATTCACACTGGATTTAGCTTTGCATGGCCTCCTTCAATCTGAAGCTGCCACCAGCCCAACAGTGATTTTGCCAACATATGAACTGTTATTTTGTGATTATTTAATAGATGGCTAGAATAATCTTTCTCAAGTATTGTTGTACTACAATCATTCTTTGTTCAGCTTAGATGTTTTAAATCTTGATTTTTCTGTAAACTGAGCAAGAAAATAGAGTCTGCATTCTTAATTAGTCTTCTTTAAACAAAATATCCTTTCATATGCGCTAATAAAGAATAAGGATCATTTCTCTCTTGTTTAAATAACTGCTTGCTGTAGTATAAAATTGTAAGAGACATGATGCAGATCAAGATGCTGGCTTGAAGTGAAGAAGAGGAACAAGCAGTGCAATAATAAGCAGATTTTAATGATTTACTATAAATCAGCATTTTTGCCCTGTCAGTGAGATTGAAGAGGCAGACAGATCCTCACATGTCTGCCTAGCAAATGTCTTCCTGATGAATCATGTGCTCTGAATCACTGATCACAACATTCAAACAGCACATCCAAATAATGAGGAAAACATATACACAGCATTCTTATGGCTAGGGTAAGGCAGCAGGAATTTGTGGTTTTTAGTTGTGAGGTAGTTAAACCCTTACTTTGATTCTGCTACTATTCCACAGGAGGTAATGGAAGTGTATTAATATGCAGGTTAACTATTAATAAAGGTTAACTATTGATGTCCTAATACTGACTGTTTTGCATAAATGCTCTTCTCCAAGTCTTTTGATGAAAATGTAATCTTTTCACAGTCTCTTGGAGAGACAGAAAAAGACAAACTGGAATAATGATGATGTAAATTTTAAGTATCTGACAGCAGGAAGCAAAAACAAAAAATCAGGAAGAGATCTATTTTGTCTAAGGGCTTCTTGCGAGCAATTCCACCCATGCCATACTCTCCACAATTAAGCACTTCACGGAACCACAGGTTCAATTGTTTCTGAGTTAACAATAAAGGATCTTGAAAAAAAAAAGGGTGGGTCCCAAAGCATAAGACACATCTGACACAGCTAGAAAAGCTGCTGCTGCAGTAACCACATCTGAGAATTGGATGAAATAATCAATTGTCATCTCCAGTGGAATTTGTTGAGAACTTATTGTGTGCAGTGCACTGTACTGAACGCTTGGGAGAGTGCAATACAATAGAGTTGGTAGACAGAATTCCTGCCCACCTGTAGCTCACAGTCTAGAGGTGGATACAAAAGAAATGATTAATGGGACTGTAAACCAAGGGGATTTAGAATTTATTTCTACATCTCCACCACTGTTCTCTCTCCCTCCCTCCCTCCAGGCTCGTATCTTCTCCTACCTTCAGGACATCTCCATCTGGTTGTCTGCCCGCCATCTAAAACTCAATATGTCCAAGACTGAGCTCCTTATCTTCCCTCCCAAACCCTGTCCTCTCCTTGACTCTTGTCACTGTGGACAGCACTACCATCCTTCCCGTCTCACAAGCCCGCAACCTTGGTGTCATCCTTGACTCCGCTGTCTCATTCACCGCACACATCCAATTCGTCACCAAAACCTGCCAATCTCACCTCCAAAACATTGCCAAGATCCGCCCTTTCCTCTCCATCCAAATCGCTACCTAGCTGGTTCAGTCTCTCATCCTATCCTGACTGGATTACTGCATCAGCCTCCTTTCTGATCTCCCATCCTCCTGTCTCTCACGGATTCAGTCTATACTTCACTCGGCTGCTCGGATTATCTTTTTATAGAAACACTCTGGGCATGTCACTCCCCTCCTCAAAAATCTCCAGCGGTTGCCTGTCAACCTTTGAATCAAGCAAAAACTCCTCACTCTCCATCACCTTGCCCCGTCCTACCTCACCTCCCTTTTCTCCTTCTACAGTCTAGCCCACACACTCCGCTCCTCTGCTGCTAACCTCCTCGCTCTGCCTCATTCTCGCCTGTCCCGCCATCAACCTCTGACCCACATCCTACCTGGAATCCCCTCCCTCCACACATCCACCAAGCTAGCTCTCTTCCTCCCTTCAAAGCCCTACTGAGAGCGCACCACCTCCAGGAGGCCTTCCCAAACTGAGCCCACTCTTTTCCTCTCCTCCTCCTGCTCCCCTCCTCATCGCCCCCTCCCACTCTGCCCTACCCCCTTCCACTCCCCACAGCAATTGTATATATTTGTACATACCTATTACTCTATTTAATTTGTACATATTTATTACTCTATTTTATTAATGATATGTATACAGTTATAATTCTATTTATTCTGCTGGTACTGACACCTGTCTACTTGTTTTGTTGTCTGTCTCCCCCTTCTAGACTGTGAGCCCATTGTTGGGTAGGGATCGTCTCTTAATGTTGCCGATTTGTACTTTCTAAGTGCTGAGTACAGTGCTCTGCACACAGTAACCACTCAGTAAATACGACTGAAGGAATGAATAGTTCATTACCTCAGTTCCCTTCACCTGTGGGCAGCTTTCAATGCTAAGTTCTTTAGTACGGTGCCTGGCACACAGTAAGAGTTCAACAAATACCACAATTATTATTATTGTTATTGTTATCATTATTATTACTGTTAAGGGTTGATGCTAGGTTTTATTTAATATTTCAAAAATAGTGAAAGCCAACACACTCGGGGCACCTTCCAGAAATAGTCATCGATGCTGATGTTGGGCCTTTCTTTCTCTATCTCAAAAGTGGGTGGGTAGGCAATATAATCTCAAACCATTTCATCTATCCACTCATAATAATAATTAGTGATAATTGTGGTATTTGTTAAGTGTTAAGTGTTAAGCACTGGGGTAGATACAAGGGAATCAGATTGGACACAATCCCTGTCCCACATAGGGCTCACAGACAATCCCTATTTTACAGATGAGGGAACTGAGGCCCAGAGAAATGAAGTGACTTGTCCAAGGTCACACAACAGATAAATGGCAGAGCTGGGATTAGAACCCAGCAGCTCCTTGTGTCTCCCAGGCCAGGCTCTATCCAGTAGGACATCCTGCTTCTCGTTCATTTGAACTCAGACCATGACTTCCAGCTTTATCTTATTGTACTTTCCCAGCACTTAGTACAGTGCTCTGCCCACAGTAAGTGCTCAGTAAATACTATTGAGTAATTGAAGTGGGGGTGATCATCAAGGAGGCTTATCAGATTCAGAAAGGGCACAATCCTTCCAGCTATGATTGAATCAACAATTGATCAGTAGAATTTGTAAGCCCCATGTGGGACAGGGACTAACCCAAATTTGATTATCTTATATCTACTCCAATACTTAGCACAGGGCTTGGAACATAGTAAACATTTATCTCTAATTATTAATATTATTATTATCATTAGTGCTAAGCAGTGAGTATGATCCCAACCCTCAAGGAGTGTGCAATAGAGCAGGGAGTTCCTTCGAATCAATTGCCACACACTTAGTGGTATTTATTGAGCATCAACTGAACACGAAGCCCTGAACTAATCACTTGGGAAAGAACAAAAGAAACAGGACCCACTGGTATGTTTATTGGGTTGTATTCCAACATCATTTGTGTATGTCTGGCAGGGAGGCTCTTTTTTGGAGTGCGAAAGATGTATTTTGGATGAACCTCTGAGCCATACAGAAGATAGATCCAAAATGGCATTTTGTGAGGAAAGAGGAACATGAGATGTATGAGAGAGGATAAGAATTGGTGAGAACAAATGGAATGGAGAAGGACTGTGGGTCGGATGGGCAGTTTGAGGCAAGAATTATTGGTGGAACAAGTGGGCTATAGGGCTTTTAAGCTGAAGCATTATTTTTTAAAGAAATAAATTTTTAATAAATATAGAGAGAAGACTACGCTGAATCCCTGGGCATGAATAATTGCATTGAAATAATGCTAGTGCTCCTTGGGTCAAAGTTGAGAGTTTGCGATTCAAGGATATTTGTTAATGAGAGACCCAGCAGGCTGACTGGACCTGCAGTCTTCCTCCAATACCTCTCTGTTCACAACAAAGGGTTCGGACTGAATGTGAGAGGACTGAAAATCCTGAAATAAAGCATGACAACTGGAATTTGTTCATTTTTTAAATTACCTTGCCATGACTGCAACTGTAATCAATCAACAACATTTATAGAACACCTACCGGGTGAGAATTCTGCTATGCTGTTGGGAGGGTACAACAGAGTTATCGGACCTGATCCCTGCCTTTCAGGAGCTTTCAATGGCACTGGAAGAACAGGCACTAACATACCTTTCAAATCGGAAGAGGTAATGGACTTCACAACTTGTGAGAAATCATTTTACTGTTTTCTCCTCGTCCTCACTTAATGTCCCAGACAGAATCTGTAAACTGAACAAGCTCTCAATCATGAGCAGAATTTATACCTGGCTTGTGGTACATCCACAGCCTAAGCCAAGACTGATCCTCCAAAACCAACTATCCTCATTCACTCTCCAGAGTTTTCAACACAGCTTCAATGTGAGAGATCTGAATTGATGAATCGATTAATTGACCACCCCCCAGCCCCCGGCCAAAATGGCCTTTTCTAGACACAAGTACCTACAGTTTCATCATTTCCCCTCTCATTTCTTACTCACTCTCAGGTTGACCCTGAAAATAAACCCTCACATTCAGTCCGGGGCCCAAAGGATAAAAGAAGAATTTAATGAGACTGATCAGAAAGTCTCTTCGGCTTCCCCTAAGAGAAGGTTACTTAGCTCAGCTTCCTCTCATTCCCTTTTTGTTTGGTTCACTTGGGTTACTCTAAGTATTCTCAGGCCAGTGCTTTTTTTTTCCTTGTCCAACATTTTCAGGAAGCAGTTGAAAGAAATAGAGCACTTGTTTGTAATGACATTTGTTAAGTGCTTACTATGTGCTAGGTACTGTAGTAATCACTGGGGTAGAAACAAGTTATTCAGGTTGGATACAGTCCATGTCCCACATAGGGCTCACAGTTTTCATCCCCATTTTACAGATGAGATAACCAAGGCACAGATAGGTGAAGTAACCTGCCCAAGGTCATTCAACAGGGGAAGTGAAGTGACATTGAGAGAAGTGGGTGAGGCCACGGCAAATTTGCCAGATAGCTTTGAGAGCTCATTTGAAGGGTTGATTCGACATCCTGCATGTGCTTTCTGCTCCTTTAACTTCTGACTGGGCAGCTAACTCCATTGTAGCTAAAACAGTAATCAATCATATTTACTGAGCACTTATTATATGCAGAACACTGTACAAAGTGCTTGGGAGAGTACAATATAGCAGAGTAAATAGACACATTCACAAGAAACTCCACAAAGTCCACAAGGAGCTCACAGTCTAGAGGGGCTCACAGTCTAGAGTCCAAAGGCCAGGATGGGAATTCAATCCCCATACATAAATGCTCAGAGGCTATCAACCTTCTTTGGTTGAGAAACTGATGTTAGCACAAGTAAAGGTAATCTCTACGATATTCACAAAAACAGAATATGCAATGGCCCAGTCTTCCAAGAGCATCCTCCTCAGTGGGCCTGAAGATTTTTCCATCACCCTAGTTCGAGGTATTTGTGATTATTGAGAGGTGGGACCTACAATTAACTAACCTATTAACTCTCAATACTCCTAATTACCTTGGGATATGTGCTTTTTTGGGGGGGAAACACATGGACCACCCTCCACCTCTCTGTCAACCCACCCCTCAAAATTTCCTGATCGCTCACAAACGATGGATCAGGTCCAGTCACTGTCAAGAGCAAAAGTACAGTGTCTGGCGCATAATAAATCTTTAACAGATATCATTAAAAAAAAAAAAACAGGGCACTTGAGGAGAACTCAAATTATTCATGACTACACAGGAAGTCTTTTTACCAACACTGTCAGTGTGTTACCTTTATTAATCCTGAAAACAAATCGTAAGGCGAATAATCAGGTATTAGTAGACATTCCATTTTTAGTAAATTTTTTTTAAGGGATGTTTGCAGATTCAGTGGTGGTTACTTTAGGAAGCTAGTAACTTGTAATTCCCAGTTTTTCAGACTGTAACTTTGGCACTTACTGCTAATTTCTGCACTGCTCCAAATGCAGTGTATACGTTTAGTTTAGAATTTATCATCACCGTTTGTGTATATTATACCAGCAGTCCAATTCATCCTCATGAAGCTAATGCTCAGCATTAGAAAAATAGGCTTCTTACGGGTCTGGACTCAAAAATCAAACAAAATGGGTGGTGTTTTGTTTTTTTTGCCTTTTTTTCTCATGTACAGTTTTGTATTTCCTGCTATGTTGCCAAATGCGATCGTCTGATTTTTGCAAGTCACTGGTATCCATTGTCTGAGGATGTAAAAATCAATGACCTACATAAGATTTTGATTTTGTACTGGGGGAAAGAAAAGAGAATGGGTTGAAAAATAATGAGAGGCGCACTAAAAAATTTTAGCATGCTAAACTCAAAAATATACTTTCAAAAGCATATCATCCATTTTTTCTTTGAATAGGAAGGAACATATTTAATTTCATGGTCATTTGGTTAAAGCAGTTAATTTTATTAATGTGTTATTGAGCCGAGGACACTGGTCACTCCATTGTTGATTCACTAGCTTGGAGAATTGAGCCTCGAAATACAAAGGAGGAAAACTAGGATCTGCTCTCTTGATGCCCAATGTATACTTGATCTTTGTTTCTATTTTGCTCAAAGAAAAGAGAAAAAAAAAACACCAGACTGCTGATTTCTGCAGAAAAATCTGCAAATGGACTGTTCTATTAGCACAAACATACAAAAGTCTTTAGAACCTCTCTCTTCAAAAGCATAATTAGGTATTTATTTCAGACATACTAACATCTTTGCAGTAGCTAATAAGATGCAGCCCATTTGAATATTAATATAATAAATGATTAAATTAAACAGCAAGATTCAGACTCAGAAATAGCCTTTATAGGTCCCAGGGGGTCACTAAAACTGTATTCCATTTCTTCCTACAGTTAACATAGTACAAGGGACATGAATGCGTAGAGCAATATTTGTCTTATGAAACATGGAGTTTTATATTGTGCTATTCAGTTTTATTACTCCACAGTTTGAAACTGAGGCCTGTGATGTAGTCACCATGCTGGGACCCAACAGCCCCTCTTCCTGTTTCAGTGCTTTTTTGGCATCCGCGTGACGCATCGCTGCTCTGGCAAAGGAACATCTCTGACAGACTCCATATAAATAGGTTAACAATGCTGGTGCATGACAAACTCTTCATAAGAAAAAAAAAAGTTGTCCCATATAACAAAGAACCTGGTGTGGTGGAGAAGGGAGTTACTCTCATATACCAACATATGGGCATTATTGAAACCCACACCAAAATGGAGGAGCAGAGGGCACGACTGACTGTGTCAGAATAATGGGTGGGACCTGTTTTTCCTGGGCTTTGAGGGAACCTCCCCCACCCCCCTCCCGCAGTCCACTGGCAGAGAGGAGAATAGGCAAAGTCGGCAGTTATAATTGGCCATTATTCCAATAAAGGTGTTTCCCTTTTTAAATTAGTCCACAAAAACTGCACACTCTCTAAATCCCATGAACCTGAGAGGTGTTAATAAACATCTGGTCATGGTTTTTGCTTAATTAGCATTCCTTAGTTTGGACTGAAGTCTGTTTATGTAAAACAAAACACACACACACACACACACACACACACACACACACACACACACATCTCTGTCCACAAACTCAGTACAGATTTTGTTTTGGGATCTTGAGCCTGTTAGCAATCTAAAACCAAGTTCTTCCGAATATTGAACGGAGATTTGGGCTTGCCATTGTTTATGATTGTCAATGGGGTGGAAGGAAATAAAAGGTGTTTTGATCTGTCTTTTCATGATGGTAGAATCCCATATCTAATAACTTGTCAGGATCTCAATTTTTTTGAATATTTCAACTTTTATTTAACACCCCAGAGAAATCCCCTAGGTATAGATGGGATGACTCTGAATGTCCATAGCCACTTTATTATTGTTCCTAAACTCAAATCTCCCAGTTCTATCTCTCCAAAGAACAGCCTTGGCAGGAAGGTAATGGATAAACAGGCGGTAGGGCTTGCAAGAGTATACTGTCTAAATTAGATAAAAGAAAAGTAGGAAGAAAACTCAAAGATAAGTGGTAAAAAGTAAATCAAAACAAATCATCTTACCAAACTTTATTCACATCTGATACCGTTTTTAGAAATTAAGGTCAGTTTTGTGGAACTAATAGGGAGTTATACCTATATATCTTGGACACCATGACAATACTGGAGTGGAAGATTTATACACTGTGGTTGCAGATGTGGAAGAAAGATATGGGAGATCAAATGGAAGTGCATGATAACAAATGAAAAATGGTCCCCACAGCCCATAAATTAATTGAGAAAAGAAGGTTGTCATTATTTGAACATGCTTTAAAATAAGGTATGGGGTCCAGATGGCAGGGAATAGATAGGACAACCAAGTTTGAGTAATTGATGGCTTAAAAATAAAACAAGATCTTAAAGAAATGAATCACATTGGGAGAGTTAGAGGAGGAATATTATACAAAAAGGAGAAAAAAGGAATATCCCTAAACTCCCAGGAACTTTAGGACAAAATCAGAGTAGAGGGAAGGAGACTTGTTCAGCAAAGAATAGAACGGAACATAGGGAGGGAAGATTTTTACACCTGGAAGCTACAGTTCTGTGAAGACTGCATTTTCAAGATTTCATTAAACTTTTCAGCTTCATGTTAGGGTTTTCCGCTGGCCCTGGGCTTTTGGGCTTACATCCACATAGGAGCCAGCCAAGGTAGACTACCTACATGGCCTCCAAGAGTTTTCTCCGACTGCCTTTTGTGTGACTTCCACTACCAGCGAACTCAAGAAGAAGCTCTCATTTGGGAGACATCTGGGTGGTGGGTGGCAGCCCGTGTTCTGTCCCTGTGGGGTGGCAGAATCTCATCAAGACCTGGCCCAGGGAAAAAGATGGATTTCTTCCTCGCTGCCTCGGCAGTCTGAGTCTTGCAGGTTTCCAAGGAAGTGATATCATTCACCAGACCATTCTTTGTTTGAGTGTTGGCAGCCAGAAGGAAGACGGGCTCAGCTTCACAGCCCTCCCTTTGAAACAATACTTCTGCACTACAAAAATGCTAAATGGGTTCTAAAATAGTGAATAATTTTTTTTTGAATCTGCACCACTGACTCCTGAAATTTCACCCGTATACTCAAAATAGAGGAAATGGAAACAACGATGCAGTATATTCCATATTTATGACTTCTCAGTACATTAGAGCATTTAGTGACGTTGGAAGGCACCCATCCAAACACAGCTCCATGTAAATGCACTGTGTACAAGCCAAGAAAGACGGCTCAGGGCTGGTTGAAGCCTCCGAAGTATGTTAAATCATACTACTCAACTGTTCTTCATTAGACCGCTACTCATTCTAGTTTTTTTTCCCTGCCTTTCTTTCTTTTTTACATTTTTCCTCTCAAAGCCACGTATTTTGCTGCTGCACTCCATGACAGTAGTATGAATATTCCAACGAAAAATAGAACACCAGGATACAGTGGAAGTCACAAAGGAACCCTTAAATGTATTCAGTCCCTTATTTACATTGTTATGAGAGATACTGCATTATCAAACAATGCTCTCCTCCACTATGTATCTGTTATCCCTCACATTAAACTCCTTGGCAACTGATTATTGATGAGAAAAAAAATACACACGGCGACAGAATTCCCTCACTGCTAGTGCTGTTAAAATCATAGGTATGCTTCCTGAGAAAGTCTTGAAGGAAAAACAGCAGAGGTGAAGAGATTATTTGTATGGGGGCAATGAGACAGAAGGGAAGGCAAACTTTAGGTTCTTCTTGCTGCCGTTTCACAGGGAGGTTATTAAGGTACATTCATCTTCAAAGAAAGAGACACAGACAAACCAAAATTTGACCCTCAGTGAAGAAGGCAAGCAAGAGGACTTGAAAATATTCCGAAGGCAGAAATATACAAGCAAAAAACATTTCAAGAGAAGGATAGTTGCCAGCAGGATTGATTTGAATACTCAAACTGGAGATTTATTTTTTTTCTCCTCCTCATAAAAAGAGATCTTCTTTTCCCCTTCAGCCAGAGAAAGAGATGGGATGAAAATCCTCTTTGCCCATACAGCAATGGCTGTCCCTTCACTGAGACGAAAATGGATGAGAAACCTCAGAGCCACTAACTTCTACGATCAAAATAGCAGAGCCAAATTCTCCCCATGTGCAAAAGAAAGAAAGAACAATTTCATGGAAAGCTAAGGCATTGCAAAGAGAATGTTAAATAGTTTTACCAAAAAAAAAAGCAGACATTCAAATGCATGTCTTGCTTGTCTTTAACTAAAGTGAATTTCTTAAATCCAGCTGTACTCGTATAGGGGAGGGGAAATGGAAGCAAAAATATTTTCCCTGAACGGAACATTCTGTCTTCTTAAAACAGAGGCACCAAGTATTGATTTTAAAAAATACAAATTTAGCAGATTTCACATGATCCATTCCATTTCTCAGGATCGTTAAGATGCAGCTTGCATGATTTATTCAGAATAAGGTCCATTTTTAGCTATATTTAAGTCTCCTATTTGTTATTTAACATGTGTTTAATGTTTTCTGTCCCTGCTGTGCACAGCTGCAAGCTGCTATTTTTTGGCAATTTTTGTGACTGTGAAGTGATTTGTGTCTTTGAATCTCACCTTTCTATTCTATGGCCTGCTGTTTTGATTTTTTTCTAAACTTTAAGAAATAAGTTACACTGTGGGATGACCTCTGCTTCACTTCGCTGTAGCAAACACGAAACCTTGAAGGACCACAGCAAACTGTGATGGCCCTTTCTACAGTGGGTTTAAGAAGACACACATGTCACTGATTTAGGCTGCCTGTGGAAATCTAACTTGTGGAAATTTTTCCCCCAATAAAACATATAAAGCTCTGACATAGCAGCTACTAATTGGTACACTGGTGCATATGCTAGTCAACACTCAGGAAGCATTTTGGTTCAACTTAGAAGTGGGTCTGTTCTGTCTAGAAGTGGATGGCTTTCACAGGCAGAGAATGTAATCCCATATGGTCTCAGTCTGACATGAACGGATTAGCTCCCAAACTACTGGCAAGGGAAAACTGCTGGGTATGCAGTTCCTCAAGACAGTGTGGATTCTAGGAATAGTTTAGCCCTTTGGGAAATAATCTTATTGGACCAGCTGGTGCTGCCATTTCCTTCCAAAGAGGACAACTCTGTCTTTGCCCGTCCCTAGAGGGTCATGACCCAGAATCATCAATCATCATTGATAGTATTTACTGAACAGTTACTGTGTGCAGAGCACTGTACTGAGCGCTCAAGGGAGTACAATGCCAACGCGGCTCTGACCCCCAATAAAATGGTGAGTGATTTTGATTCCCGCCAATTTCTTTTGACACCTTTTCTTCTGCCACAGACTTTGGTGGATTGTGGTTGGGTTCGAGAGTTACCAACAGAGAAACAATCCAGTTGGGGAGTGAGAGAGTCTTGCCAAAGCATTTAGATATATCACCAGTGAGTGGCAAACTCTGTAACTTCATTTATCTGATTTTGGTGAACATAGAAACTGCATTGAAAGGTTCTGTGATTTATTTTTTTCAAAGACTAAAGGATCCTGGTTATTATTGCTTGATATATGCTAACCTTCCTTTTACAGAATTTGCAATTGAAGGCCATGCTGAAGTAGTTTAATCCCCGGCCTTTCACTTATCTAAAACACACTCGCTGACTGTGCTGTGAAAATTGAATCTTTTCCTCACAATCTTAGTGACATGAAAAATATATAATACAGTAAATGATTAATGCAGTTATAAACTATACCTGAGATAAGATTTAAGTATTCATATTTCTATCATGTTAATACAACACGATAAACCCATGAAGCAAACTCGATCGGAGCATTTGTTATTCTGTCCGATGTTCAATTATTCTTTGTCCAAATACAATTTAGGGGCTTTGCTGGAATACATCCTCTTGGTGCAAAACATTATGTGCTACAGAGAGATAATCAGCTACAGTGGTCAGCAACTGTAGTCCCCATATCCATAAGCAGCATCACCAAATAAAAGTGAATTCATGGGATAATCAGATGCAGGTTTCTATTACAGTTGTCTTGAAAATATCATTTGCAGCAGAACGCACAGCTCATTCTTTCTTCCTGCTGTCTCTCTTTTGCAAGAAAGTCCTAGGTTAAAGGGGGAAACTTATTTTCTGGAATCAGAAAGGAGCTTAACAATAAGCAAAAGCGCTTAAAAGCCTCCTTTCCCTAATATTGAATATCTTTTTGATTTGTGCCTGTAGAGAAGCCCATTTCAGTGTTGGTTCTAAATGGGTCCCATTTCCTCCGTTGGGTAAATTGCTCACACACACCAACCGTGCCATTTACCACCCTCCTCATTATTTTTATACTTCCGATGATGTCGATTTTGATTTTCAAATGCCAGCCATTTGCAGCTCATTTAAAAACAAAAAATTAAGCGAACCGCACAATCTGCACCATTATCTGACCATTTAGGGCCATTCATACAGGTCCTGTGGAGTTGCCTGATCTTGCTAGGCCAATTAAGAGTTTGCAGCATCGCTTCTGTGGCTGGCATTGTAGAGAATCCCATCAAAGCACAGAGAGGCTCCTATCCAGTGCCTAAAGCGGGAAAACGAAAACTCAAAACTTCTGGACTCTGTAAAGGCAGCTGCCTGGTTTGTTCTTCATGCATTCATTCATTCATTCATTCATTCAGTCATACTTATTGAGTGCTTACTGTGTGCAGAGCACTGTACTAAGCGCTTGCGAGAGTATGACATAGGAAACATTTCAGACCAACCATTTTGCATTTGCATCCTTCTGTCAATTAATCAATCAATTAATGCTTTTTGCAGAGCACTTAATGGGTGCAGAGCAATGTACTAAGCACTTTGGAAAGCAAAATACAACACTTTTGACCTCCATAAAATGGTGGAAATTCATCCGTAAACTTTCTGAGGGCAGGGACTACATCTTCTCCATGTAGGGCAAAATTCTTGGGCCACTCCTGTCATGGCAATGTACAGAGGGCACACTTTCTAAACATTTGCTGCTGAAATGAATCCAGAAGCCAGATTTACCTAATTTGAACATGCTCTGCGGCCTTAATTGATATTGGTAAAGTGTTTTGTTACCATTTGATGGAACATGCTGTAGAATGTTAAGTAGTGGTGTCCCCTCTTCGGCTCTCAGAAATCTGGCCCTAAGACAGGTGGGTAATTGTTCGCCTTAATGGAACTTTCCGTATCAACAATTTACTTGACATTAAAGTATATCTGTCAAAAAGAAAACCATACAAAACCCAAAACCCCTGAAGGATGTGATAATGAAGCATAAAGTTTTGGGACAGAATATACTCCTGAATAATGCAGTCCAACTCAGTTTGCTGCCTAGTTCTCATCCTTCTGGTGAACTGATACACGTACAATAGAGACTTCACATGGTAGATGAAACTGGTCGTTCTTCAACACATTTATGTTGAGTAATCCACTGAACGTAGCACTGATGCCCAGTATTTAAATTCTGCTACCCCCTAATCATAGGGGTAAAACTACCTATTGGGCTGTAGGTATTGCCTGCATTTTGTTACCTACGATGACAGCTGCCAGTGAGTGAGTAAGTGTGAAATGTCATGTTCCTTGGCATTATTCCTAGAAAGATATGTAATTCTCTGGAATTTATAATGGCACTCTCAGAAGCACTGCTTTTGAGGCAGATGTTGAACCTATAGTAATCCCTGCCAAATTCTGTTTGGGGGTGTCCAGGGGCTGGCTTTCCACTGGGTGTCCTTTCATGGAAGAAGAACCCAAATGAGGTCGCTGTTCCATGTGGAGAGACGGTTACATTCCTGACCAAAGGAAATGATGACTTCTTTTCTCTTCACAGTTTACAAGAGGAAAGTGAACCCCTGCACTAGACTCCCCTAATTAACTCACAAAGGGACAAAGGGAGAAGGGAAGTGATGCCATTTAGTACCGTCTTATCTTGACAAGTACACTCATCGTTCTTTTCAAACTAACCTTTTCACTCTGCCTCACTCTTGATTCTCCTGCTTCTGTCTGCTTGTTAATGATGGTACTTGGTAAGCAATTTCTATGTGCCAAGCACTGTTCTAAAAGTTGTTCAAGCTCTTCTTCCTGCTTGGAACTCCCTCCCCATCAAATCACCCAGACCACAGCTCTTCCCATCTTCAAAGGCCATTCTATAATCCCACTTCCTCCAGGAAGCCTTCTCTGATGAAGCTCCAAGTTCCCTGGACAGGATCATTCAACAATCACCCTTTATTACTTACCTATCTACAACCTTATTATCAAATGTGATCTATACACTTATTTATCAATCTAAATGAGCCTTCCATAATTTGGCTATCAACATCAGCATCATTTGTGAATGACTTGTGTATGTCAGACTGCTGTCTCCAGGCCCTGATCAAATGGAAAGCTTTTGGAGGGCAGGATTCGAGGCTTTACTCAATTGTAGTCCCCTAAGCATTTAGTACAGGGCTCCACATTTAGTAGGTTCTCAATAAATACTGTTGACTGATTAAGGAGCAGTGTGGGCTTGTGGAAAGAGCATGGACCAAGGCGTCAGTGAATCTGAGTTCTAATCTCAGCTCCACCACCTGATCTGCTTTGTGACCTTGGGCAATTCACTTAACTTCCCTGGGCTTCAGTTTTCCCGTCTGTAAAATGGGGATTTAATAGCTGTTCTCCCTCCTACTTAGACTGTGAGTCCAGTGTGGGACAGGGACTCTGTCCAACCTAATAACCCTGTATCTACTCCTGCATCTAATACAGTGTTTAGTGCACAGTAAGAACTTAACAAATATTATTACTTATTATTTTTATTATCAGGAAGATAGGGAAAGGCCATTCAGGAATGGCTAAATTGTAGGATAGAGCATGAAGGAATTCAGGGCTTTCTTTCTGCCTCTAGGCATTTGAGAAAGACTAAACCCTCCTAAACAATTTGGCCCAGTAGAAAGAGCACAGGCCTAGGAGTCAGAGGGCCTGGGTTCTAATCCCAACTCCATCACTTGTCTGCTGTGTGACCTTGGGAAAGTCACTTAACTTATCTGTGCCTCAGTTATCTCATCTGTAAAATGAGGATTAGGGCTGTGAGCTCTATGAAGGAGAGGTACTGTGTCCAATGTGATTATCTTGTATCTACCCCAGCACTTAGTACAATGCCTGGCATGTAGTAAGCACTTAACAAATACTGTAAAAATCAAGAAAAACCCCCCATCAAAATATACATTTTCCATGCAGAAAAGAGACTGTGTCAATGCTGAATATTTTGTATGCATTCATTCATTCATTCAGTCGCATTTATTGAGTGCTTACTTTGTGCAGAGCACTGTACTAAGTGCTTGGGAAGTACAAGTTGGCAACATATAGAGACGGTCCCTTCACAACAAGGGGCTCACAGTCTAGAAGGGGAAGACAGACAACAAAACAAAACATGTAGACAGGTGTCAAGTCGTGAGAGACAGGACTCAAGTGCTGAGAGACAGGAGAATGGGAAATCATAGAAGAAGGTGATGCAGTAATCCAGTCGGGATAAGATGAGAGATTGAACCAGCAAGGTAGCGGTTTATATGGAGAGGAAAGGGCGGATCTTGGCGATGTTGTGGAGGTGAGACCGGCAGGTTTTGGTGACAGACTGGATGTGAGGGGTGAACGAGAGAGCGGAATCGAGGATGACACCATGGTTGCAGGCTTGTGAGATGGGGAGGATGGTGGTGCTGTCTACAGTGATGGGAAAGTCAGGGAGAGGACAGAGTTTGGGAGGGAAGATAAGGAGTTCAGTCTTGAACATACTGAGTTTTAGATGGCGGGCAGACAACCAGATGGAGATGTCCTGAAGGCAGGAGGAGACATGAGCCTGAAGGGAGGGAGAGAGAGAGCAGGGCTACCCCAATGCTTAATACAGTGCTTGCACATAGTAATAACTTAATGAATATCACTCTTCTTAAAGAGCTTCAGGGATCAAGATTTCAGTACGGACTAACCCAGTGGCTTTTCTTCCTGCAGCAATGTTCTTTGCCCTGTGTTATACAACTGAAGCCTCTTTTGCTTCCTTTTATGTCCATTTCCACTTGTTTAGTCCTCTGTAGACATGGTGAATAACTGGTTAGTTTTCTCATAAAAGTACAAAACCAAAACTTTATAGACTTGGCAATAATAATTATAATTAATAATTATGGCATTTGTTACATGCTTACTATGTGCCAAGCACTGTTCTAAGAGCTGGGGTAGATACAGTTTGAATGCAGTCCCTTTCCCACATGGGACTCACAGTCTAGGCAGCAGGGAGTAGGATTTAATTCACATTTCACAGACGTTGAAACTGAGGCACCAAAAAGTGAAGTGACTTGCCCAGGGTCACTCATCTGACAAGTGGTGGAGCCAGAATTAGAACCCAGGTCCTCTGACTCCCAGACTGGTGTTTTTTCCTTTAGACCATGCTGCTTCTCATTACTGAGCCCCCTCCTTCCTCTCCCCCTCCCCATCCCCCCCACCCTACCTCCTTCCTCTCCCCACAGTGCCTGCATATGTGTTTGTACAGATTTATTACTCTATTTATTTTACTTGTACATATTTGCTATTCTATTTATTTTATTTTGTTAATATGGTTTGTTTTGTTCTCTGTCTCCCCCTTCCAGACTGTGAGCCCGCTGTTAGGTAGGGACTGTCTCTGTATGTTGCCAACTTGTACTTCCCAAGTGCTTAGTACAGTGCTCTGCACACAGTAAGCACTCAATAAATATGATTGAATGAATGAATGATCGATCGCTGATGTCACTACTTAGACGTCTCTCTACCAGGCTACAATTTTCAATTCCTTCTACCTTTTAACTTCCACCTTTTCACCTCATTTTTTTCTCACAGTCTACTACCCTTTATTTGCTATTGCTGATCCTCACTGGACTCTCTCCAGATCCCCTATATCTTTTGCAAAGAGTCCAAAACAAGCCCATTATGCTACACCCTTCTCTCATCAGACTCTTGGTATAGGGGAAAGTAATAATAATACTTCTGGTGTTAATAAATAATATTAATTCTGGTATTTGTTAAATGCTTACTATATGCCAGACTCTGTACTAAACACTGGGGTGAATACAAGCAAATTGGGTTGGACATAGTCCTTGTCCAACATTGGACTCACAGTCTCAATCCCCTTTTTACAGATGAGGTGACTTAGGCACAGAGAAGTTAAGTGACTTGCCCAAGGTCACTCAGCAGACAAGTGGCAGAGCAGGGATTAGAACCCATTACCTTTTGCCTATCAGGCCTGTGCTTGATTCACTGCACTAGGCTGCTTCAGACCCTCTGCCACTTGCTGACCCCACCACGCCGTGTTGTTTTTTTCAAAACTGGAACTGCATGGCTGACATGTTCAGTTTTGCTCGGCTATGCCATCTCTCCCTTCGTTCCAGTTTCTTACAGGCCTTTCCTCCCTGTGATATTGGTTTGGGACACTAAGTCTACAACTTTAACTGCCCCCCAAGTCTTACCCACATTTCACCATGGTGGTGTTCAGAAAGGTGAAACAGCCAGTTGTAGGGGAGTATTTACTAGGCTTATGCCATCCCTGTTGAAGTCTTCTGATACCTAGGTGTCTTAACCGGTGGACAAGGTCAACAGGAATCCTGAAAATGATTAGCTAAAGTGGATGACAAAGATCATGACAGCTATTGAGGTGGCTACCCTGGCACTGCCAGCTAGTCTGTAGTGCTCCTGCACAGCATGATGCAGTCCAGGCTTGGAAGGGAGTCAGAAAGACCTGGGTTCTAATCTCTGCTCCACCACCTGTCTACTGTGTGATGTTGGGCAACTTCTCTGTGCCTCAGCTACCACACTGTAAAATGGGGATTGAGACTGTGAGCCCAATGTGGGACATGGGCGGTGTCCAACCCAATTACCTTGTCTCTACCCCAGTGCTTAGAACAGCGCCTGGCACATAGTAAGCACCTAATGCTTAGCATAATGCTTAACGTAAGTGCTTAGAGAAGCAGCATGGCTCAGTGGAAAGAGCATGGGCTTTGGAGTCAGAGACCATGGATTCAAATCCCGGATCCACCAGTTGTCAGCAGTGTGACTTTTGGCAAGTCACTTCTCTTCTCTGTGCCTCAGTTACCTCACCTGTAAAATGGGGATTAAGACTGCGAGCACCCCATGGGACAACCTGATCACCTTGTAACCTCCCCAGTGCTTAGAACAGTGCTTTGCACATAGTAAGCACTTAATAAATGCCATCATTATTATTAACAAATACCACAATTATTATTATTATTAGCATTGGCACTATGCTCATTATCATTAATATGAATACAAATAAAAATAGCATTGGTTAAGTGCTTTCATATACCAATTGGTGGGGTAGATACAATCAGATCAGATAGAGTGTGTGACCTACATGGGGTTCACAGTCTAAAGGGGAGAGAGAACAGGTATCTAATCCCCATTTTACAGACAAAGAAACTGAGGCGCAGAGAAATCAAGTGATTTGCCTAAGGTCACACAGCAGGCAGGAGGCAGAGTCAGGATTATATCCCAGGTGTCCTGACTTCCAGTCTTGTTGCTCTCCCCACTGCCTCGCCTCAATGGGATTTACGCATAAAATTTTGCATCCATTTTGCAATGTGTTGCATCCAAGCCCTCTGCTCACTTGCTGTACACGCTGTCCCAGCAAGAACCTGACTGGCAGAGGTAAGAGTGTGCAAGTGGCACCGTGCAAACCACTAGCATTATAGTTAATAATCAATAATGGCATTTGTTAAGCACTTGCTATGTGCCGCCAAGCACTGTACTAAGTGCTGGGGTGGATGCAAGCAAATGAGGTCTTAATCACAATCTTAATCCCCATTTTTTACAGATGAAGTAACTGAGGCACAGAGAAGTTGAATGATTTGTCCAAGGTCACACAGCAGACAAGTGGCAGAGTCAGAATTAGAACCCAGGTCCTTCTGACTCTCAGGCCTGTGCTCTATCCATTAGGTGATGGTACAATCAATTACTTCAAGCAGGATTGTGGTTCTAAAGCCTCTATGACTGGAATGAGGCTTAGCCATCCTTTCTTGCACTAGGTCCTTTAGAAATTCTCCTTTTTTGGTTTTTTTTTTTTGTTTTTTTTACAATCATTTACCTCATTTATCAGGGTTACTTGGAATTTTCTTCCAGTGGTAAGAAGTCATCCCAATCTATAGCCCTTGCTAATTTGATAAGTATGTTCATGATGCCTTTGCCCAGGTCATCAGAAGAGGCAGAATTTGGTACAACCTGGCAGATTGCCATAACGTCTTTGCCTGTGAGCATCCATTCAGCTGAACACCCATCTCACCCAGGCTACGGCCCAGAATAGTCCATCAAATAAAAAACAAACCAAAACACGTGGGGAAGGAATGAAAAATCTTCCAAAGTTATATAGATGGGTTCCCCAACGGGTTGACTTCTTTTGTTCAACAAAACGTTATTCAGGCAAAATCCTTCAAGATGATATGATAAGCAGGAGGTTTATAATGGCTCTGATCAAACAGCTCATAGTTTAAATTACAAGGCTGCCCAATCTTTTGAACAGGGGGTGGTGCTGAGGAAAAGGGAGATGGGATTTTCCATGAAGCTCCATAGGAAGAAAGGACTCATGCATGGGGAGTTGACTGATGATGATGAGAGTTTGCATGCTTTCCTCTAAAACCAAAGCAGGTGTGGGTGAACCTGTGGTTCTCCCCAGTGGCAGGGGGAACCCCAGTTTAGGCCACCATAGCTGGGGCTCTTCTAGCTGGTTGCAGAGAGCTATCCCTACTACCGACGCACTGTCCACCTTTTCCCTCCCTTCAAAGTAGGCTCTGTCCAAGCTTTTCGAGAGGGCTCTTTCTGCCCGAAGTCCATCTCCCCACTTGCCGGCCAAAGCTCCTTAGAGGTGGCTGGAGTGGAAAAAGCAGAAAAGCAACTGCAGCTGCTCACCAGATCCCATACCCTCTGACCTGCCTTGGGGCAGGCGGAGGAGATAAAGTGAGAAGCCTCATGTTGGTTTCCATTTACTTTTTTAAAACCAATGAAAAATTCATTCATTCATTCATTCATTGAATTGTATTTATTGAGGGCTTACTGTGTGCAGAGCACTGTATTAAGCACTTGGGAAGTACAATTTGGTAACATATAGAGATGGTCCCTACCCAGCAACGGGCTCACAGTCTAGAAGGGGGAGACAGACAACAAACAAAACATGTAGACAGGTGTCAAAATCGTCAGAACAAATAGAATTAAAGCTATGTGCACAATTAATAAGCCTGGGCCAGCAGTAGTCTGAGGTGGGGTGGACCCCAGAATAGGTGAGCACCATGGCCACTACCCAACCCGGGGGGTCTTTATGTCAGGGTGGCCGCCAGGCAGGCATCAAATTGCATCATATGACTGACAGAGGGAGGCAGCACCATGTTGTGTTATG
Source organism: Tachyglossus aculeatus (assembly GCF_015852505.1). Classification (NCBI taxonomy): domain Eukaryota; kingdom Metazoa; phylum Chordata; class Mammalia; order Monotremata; family Tachyglossidae; genus Tachyglossus; species Tachyglossus aculeatus. Next base: position 62,135,423 of record NC_052076.1, on the reverse strand, counting down.
GTTCAACCCCTACTTCTAAGGATTGGTAGATTTAAGCAGACACCCTGGCAAATTCATCAACCAACCAAACAGTACCTGTGCAAATCACCCCCCGGCCGTGGGCCCAATAGATTGCTTGGTCTCATCATTATGGGGGACATCACCCTATCATAACGAGAAATGAAATTGATCAGGCACGATCTGCTCTTCATGGAGATGGGGTGGTTCTTCCCATTCTTCAACGCTTCAGCTCCTAACAAAGCTGTGGATGTGCCCAAGGATACGTTAGACGTTCCGGCGATTTCATTTATTTCCAAACCAATTCAGTCATCCATAGACCTAAGGCAATATGCGGATCATTTTTTTTAATTGCTGCAAATGAAATGCATAATTAAATGCTGTAAATTAAAAACTGACAATGTGATGAGCTCACCGACTCTGATCTGAACTGAACAACTCAGTCCTTAAATCTGAATAAAGGGAAAACTCCATCTCAGTTCAGGAAAAGGGCCTAACTCTTTTGTGTAAGAATGTTTAAGATTTATGCTCTCCCACTGGACTCCAGGGCTATTCTGGGGAGTTTTTAAACCATTCCAACCTCCAGGACAAAGGAGGGGATTTTTTGAGACTCCTCTACTAGGGAAAAGGGGTTGGGATGCTTCCACCCTTGGAAACATATTCCCTCAAAACCCAATCTCCTGAAAATGGCAGTACCCTGCGCTATACAGAGTATGCGTATGCACTCAAAAAAATTTGACATTTATTATTTAATCAAAGCTTCAATCCCCATTTTCCATATGAATATCTCTGCTTACCAAAAGTCACAGAGTCTGATAGAGGTGGGTCCAGTTGGTGGAGGGAGCAGTAAAAAGAGGTTTTGGATGGCATAAGTATCTTAGAGGATCCCCCATAACTCTTATCTTAAAATTATTTTGTTTGTCTCAGACTAAGGTGCCCAGTTGGACTGGGATGAAAAGTTTTCAGTACCCATTGAGTTCAGACCACTGGCCCATGGAGGGGTCTAAGAAGAGGGGCCAGGAGGGTTATTCTAAATTCATCCTGCACAACATACCCAAAACATCAAAACATCCACTTATACCAAGTGAAGGGTACATATCTATAGGTTACACATGAGGGAACACACACACATAACACACACACACATAACACACACACACACACACACACACATACACACATTCACTCAGGCACTTGTAGGTGGACCCAATACATACCCTCACTCCTCATATCCAACGAACAATTACTCTCTCCCCCTTTAGGGTCTTATTGAAGGCACATCTCCTCCAAGAGGCCTTCCATAACTAAGCCCTCCTTTCCTCTTCTCCCACTCCCTTCTGCATCACCCTAACTTGCTTCCTTCCTTCATCCCCCCTCCCAGTCCTACAGCACTTATGTACATCTTGTCTTATGCTGTTGAGTCGTCTCCAACCCATAGCAACACCACAGACACATCTCTCCCAGAATGCCTCACCTCCATCTGCAATCGTTCTGGTAGTGTATCCATAGAATTTCCTTGGTAAAAATACGGAAGTGGTTTCCCGTTGCCTCCTTCCGGGCAGTAAGCTTGAGTCTCCACCCTCAACTCTCTCCCGTGCCACTGTTGCCCAGCACAGGTGAGTTTTGACTTGTAGCAGATTGCCTGCCACTTGCTAGCCACTGCCCAAGCTAGGAATCAATGGTAGGCCTCTGCTTGACATTCCTCCCATAGCCGAGACTGGTAGAGTACTGGAAATTCTCCAGGTGCAACCCTGAGGGGGAACTTATGTACATATCTGTCATTTATTTATTTATATTAGTATCTGTCTTCCCCTTTAGACTGTAAGCTCATTGTGGGGAGGGAATGTGTTGTTATATTGTTGTACTCTCCCAAGTGCATATTACAGTGCTATGCACACGGTAAGCTCTCAGTAAATATGACTGACAGGCTGACTGACTGACCCAGAAAAACCAGGGCAAAGGCGTATTGCACCTGTGCTTCAACACCCCCCACCTACCTCATTCAATGATGTTGGCGCTCATCATTCCTGATTCTTTCAGTCATGTGTCGGCGCAGTTTGGGTCTTTGAATCCATTGTTGTCTGCTTTCAGGTTGGATTCCAGTCACCCGAGGATTAGTTTCTATATGATCCATCATTTCTTGTTTGAATTATCACACTGGGCTACCTGCACAAAAAAATGCACTTTCCCTACCCTCCAGTCTTTTGGTTTTTACTTTTTAATGGTATTTGTTGAGTACTTACTATGTGCCAGATGCTGTACTAAGGGCTGGGGTATATAAAGCTAATCAAGTTAGATCCAGATCATGACCCACATGGGACTCACAGTCTTAATCACCATTTTACAGCTGAGGCAATTCATTGATTGATTCAATCATTCAGTCATATTTATTGAGCACTTACTGTGTGCAGAGACCTGTACTAAGCACTTGGGAAGTACAAATCAGCAACATATAGAGACGGTCCCTACCCAACAACGAGCTCACAGTCTAGAAGGGGAAGACAGACAACAAAAGAAAACAAGTAGACAGGTGCCAAAACCATCAGAATAAATAGAATAGCTATATACACATCATTAATAAAATAAATAGAGCAATAAATATGTACAAATATACACAAGTGCTGTGGGGAGGGGAAGGGGATTGGGCAAAGGGAAGGGGGCGATGGGGAGGGGAGGAGGAGGAGGAGAAGAAAAAAGGGGGTGCAGTCTGGGAAGGCCTCCTAGAGGAGGCGAGCTCTCAGTAGGGCTTTGAAGGGAAGAAGAGGATAGTTTGGTGGCTGTGTGGAGGGAGAGAGGTAGGACGTGGGCCAGGGGTCGATGGTGGGACAGGCAAGAACGAGGCCCAGTGAGGAGGTTAGCGGCAGAGGAGTGGAGGGTGCGGGCTGGGCTGTAGAAGGAGAGAAGGGAGGTGGGGTAGGAGGGGGCGAGGTGATGGAGAGCTTTGAAGCCGAGAGTGAGGAGTTTTTGCTTTATTCAAAGGTTGATAGGCAACCGCTGGAGATTTTTGAGGAGGGCAGTGACACGCCCAGAGCATTTCTGTAGAAAGATAATCTGGGCAGCAGAGTGAAGTACAGACTGAAGCGGGGAGAGACAGGAGGATGGAAGGCACAGAGAAGTTAAGTGACTTGCCCAAGGTCACACAGAAGACAAGTGGCAGAGCAGGGATTAGAACAAAGGTGCTTCTGACTCCTAGGCCATGGTGCTTCTAGTTAATGATATCGTCCACATCAACAGAATTCACTGAGCACTTGATTCATGCAAAGCAAAGCATAGTTTTGGAGAACTAGGAGCGTTAACCCTCCTAAAATCACATTTCTCCAAGAGGCCTTCCCTGATTAAGCCTTCATTTTCTCTAACCATCTTCCCCTCTGTGTCAGCTAGTCGCCTGGCTGTGTACCCCTGAAGCACTTTGATGCTCACTCCAGCCCCACAGCATTAATCTTCCCCTATCTACTTAACTTCCATGTCGGTCTCCCCCTGTAGACTGTAAGCTCTTTGTGGGCAGGGATCATGTCTACCTGCTCTATTGTACTGCATTGTACTTTCCCATGCATGTAGAACAGTGCCCTGAACAGAGTAAGCATTCAATAAATACAACTGATGGATTGAGTCATAGGTAGGCAAGAAAAATACGTAGACGCAGTCTCACAAATATCAATAGGACCTAGAAATAATCATAATGAACATGCAGTGTACATGCTCACTTCAAAAGCTTGTCAAAATATTGTTGGTTAATTACAAAAAATATGAGAGCCTAGCCCCTTAATTCCCACTGACTCAGTGACTCAAAGAACATGGTCTCATATTGCACAATCTTCTCCGAGAATGCAACAACAGCATTATGCAAGGATTTACTGTAGCCGCCAATTCTCCCTTTCACATTGTGCTAGGTAGGCATAGCTCATAAGCTCCATGGTTCTCTGCGGAAACATGAGACTCTAGTGTGTAGAGCTGTCAATCACTTACCTTTCACAAACACTTAAATTCACTAGAAAGGGAAAAAAGCCATTAAGAAAATGTTGTCAGAAAGAATAAATCAGTTTAAAAATTTGAAAATAAAACGCTCGTCACTACCCATGGCAAAATTTTCAGAAACTGGGTGTTCCCCAGAGTTCAAAACCTGAAGCGTCAGAATATTTTCTTTCACTTCCCAGGCTGCTGTGTGTAATAGATGGCAGCACTTTAATTGCTAAATGTTAAGCCTCAATGATAATTGACTTTATCTGTAGGGTTTTGTTCTTACTAGGTTGGCATATATATAAAGACACGACATTGTTTCAATCCCTTAAACTATTTATGAGTTGCGGTGTAGCAAAATGATCATTTGGACTGGTTTTCTGGCTGGCAAACACTTTTTAGAGTTCTTTAAAAAAATTTGCCTCTCATTAGGGAAATCTTGTTTATCATTTAAATGGTAAAGGGAAGCCATTCTGTCTATCTTTTGGCAGTTTCTTTTGTCTGTATTTTGGGCACCTAGAAAGTTGTTGGCCCTCAAACAGTATTTATTTGGGGTTGAACAATCTGGTTTGGTGCCTATGCTGATTGAAATATCTGGATAAGTTGTCCACTTTCCCCCTCACTTTGTGCCGTTTAGACAGGTCTCTTTAATAAGGGGGAGGGTTAGTTTTAATGGTGGAATTTTAGAGTCTGTGCCTAATCAGCACCTCTCCCCTCATCTCCTGAGTGAGTTTGGAAGCAAGCGGAGTTAGGGTGGGGATTCCAATTTCTCAGTGTTTTGAATAAATCTGGTAGGGTGCGGTGAAGGTTGTTCCCTGAACGACTTCCATCCTGCCAAACTTCTCACCTCCTCTCCATCATCCTCCAACTCCCAGCCGATCCCTTACTCATGCAAAGCTTGGGAAGCTAGGATTCCATCCTCCGCCACCCACCTATCTGCTTCCGCTGACTCCACACAATGCTGTGAAGAGTCCTGCTCCATGGGAAATGCTGTGTCAGGAAATCAGACTTCAGTGTCTGGGGATACTGGACCTAAAGCCCTGAGGTGAAGCAGTGTCACCTGTGTTTTACTGAAGGATAAGAGGAATTTACTTACTTGTTTGCTTTTGATAACTGCTGGGTCTTCTCGATGTAAGTTGGTGGTTTAGATTTACTATTAAAGTATTCCGTACTCCCGAGTGTCCCTTCCAGAAGCTCCCCAGAACTTCAGAGGGACCAGTGATTCAGGGCATGGAAGTTCCCTGTCTTGGATTTAGCAACACTAGATGGATCACTTTAGTAGGCATTGTGGAAATTAAAGTCACTTAACCTTATTGTGCCTCAGTTACCTCATCTGTAAACTGAGAATTAAGACTGTGATCCCTATGTGGAACAGAGAATGTGACCAGCCCGATTATTTTGTATCTACCCCAGCACTTGGTACGGTGTTTGGCACATAGTAAGCACTGAATAAATACCATAATAAAAAAAGAGGTGCCAGATATTCTCTGCCATTTTTTTAACAGTATCCATTCAAGTGCTTACTATGTGCCAGGCACTATACTAAGCTCTGGGATAGACACAAGCAAATCAGGTTGGATATAGGCTGTATCCCACGTGGGGCTCACAGACTCACTCCCTATTTTATAGATAAGGTAACTGAAGCACAGAGAAGTCAAGTGATTGCCCAGTGTCACAAAGGAGATAGATGGTGGAGCTGGGATTAGAACCCATGTCTTTCTGATTCCCTGGCCCATGATCTATCCACTAGGATAATCTGCTTCTCTAAGATGTTACAGTTTAATGGAAAGACAGGGCAATTATAAATAAATCATAGCCACTTCTGAGTGCAGAATACTGTAGTAGACTCTTGGAAGAGTACAATAAAATGAAGAAATGGTCCAAATTTATCTTGAAGCAGATTTGGCTCCTACAAATACACGAGGCCAGACACCTCAGAAAAAGCCTTTAGGACCAAATTTTTTAATGGTATTTGTTAAGTGTTTACTATAGGCCAGGGACTGTACTAAGCCATGGGAGAGGTACAAGATCATCAGGTTGGACACAGTCCATGTCCCGCATGGGACTCATAGTCTTAATCTGCATTTTCCAGATGAGGGAACTGAGACAGAGAGCTGTTAAGTGACTTACCCAGGGTCACACAGCAGTCAAGTGGGGGAACCCTGGACTAGAACCCAGGTCCTTCTGACTCCCAGGCCTGTGCTCTATCCACTAGGCAACACAGCCTCTCTGCTTTTTTGTGTGGTATTTATTAAACATGTTTTATGTGCCAGTCACTGTTCTAAGTGCTGGGGTAGATTCAAGGCAATCATGGCAGATACAGTCCATGTTCCACCCAGTCTCAATTCTCATTGTACAGATGAGGGAACTGAGGCCCAGAGAAGGGAAGTAACTTGCCCAAGTCCACACAGCAGACAAGTGGCAGAGCCAGGATTAGAACCCAGGTCCTTCTGACTCTCAGGCCTGAGCCCTATCCACTAGGCCATGCTGCTTCTCTGCTTTTCAAGGGAGATGCTGATGGGTCCCTTTATTGCTCAAGTCAAACTCAGAGTGTCAGCAGAGAAGGAAACCAATCCCACAGATTTGATTTCCTAAAGCAGGACATAGTGTTGTCTTTCCTATGGGTTGGATGAAATTCCATCTCCACGAGACTTTCAGTCACCATCATAGTCATCATCATCATCTTCATCGTCCGCTATACAGATCGAGCTCCTATCGTGTGCTGCTGTCACCTTGTTATGGGCAGGGAATATATCTACCAACTCTGTTATATTGTATTTCCTCAAGCACTTAGTTCAGTGCTTTGCAAAGAGTAAATGCTTAGTAAATACAATTTATTGTTCGGTTGGTTGACTGAGCACTGTATTATGTGTTTGAGGGCATCAGTTCTTTGCAGACGGGGAATGTATCCACCACCTCTGTTATACTGTACTATCCCAAGCTCTTATAACAGTGCTCTGCACCCAGAAAATACTTAAACAATACAACTGATTGACTGATTCAGAAGAAATTTACAACGAGAAGCCTGCCCACAAGGAGTTTGCAGTCTTTCCTCACTTCCAATATTGTTTGATCCTTCTGAGTAGTTGCTAGATCATTTAAAAAAATCCTCTCCTTTTCCCTAGCAGAGGAGAAAGTCAAGGAAAGCTTTTATGTTTCTGCTGTGTTTCCAAATGTTTCATAGTGATTGACAGCTCTGCATTCATATTCCCATTATGGCACCTGCAGATAATGAGATATCTCAAAACCGGAATTTCCAGCATGGGAGCCTGCCAGGAATATTATCATCAGTGTTCAAGCGAGCCATTCCTGCTGCACACATGACCTCTACAAATTTGAAATGTCAAAACACAGCCAGAAGCTGAAACCAAGCCACTCAACTCCAAGTGGCTATTCGACTTTTTAACGGACAAGCGGGAGTTCCTGATCTGGAGAGAATTATGGATTCCCAGCAAAGAGTGATCTTTTCATTAACCTCTATGGATGCAGAGAATAGGGATTGCCCATCTTTTCTACATCCTGGAGCTTGAAGGGGAGGGTGGAAGGTGAGGACAGACAATCTAGATTTTTTTCAGCCAGTCAAAAGTCTTTCTCCTTAACCTGTGTCTATTCTAGAAAGTCATCCTGATAATTCAGGGGAAAGAGGTCTTTTGTACTGAAAAATATAGATAATCCCAAGTGCTTAGTACAGTGCTCTGCACACAGTAAGCGCTCAATAAATACAATTGATTGATTGATTGATTGATTGATTGATAATTAAGGGTCTCTCCCCTACAATTCTAGTGTATATTTAGAGTTGTCCTTTAAACTCAAAGAAATCATCATGGATTGGCTGATGTTCAGGCGATGGGGAACGAGAACCTTGACCACACAGTTCATACACAGAGACCGGCCTTGGGCCATCGTGTTTATTTGCAGATCTGGAATTGTTTTCATTTTTTTTCATCCTTGGCTCACATTCTTTTTTTATGCTATTTGTTAACTACTTACTATGTGCCAGACACTGTGCTAAGTGCTAATCAGGCTGGACACAGTCCCTGTCCCACATGGTGCTCACAGTCTCAATCCCTATTTTACAGGTGAGGTAACTGAGGCACAGAGAAATTTAGTGACTTGCCTAAGACCACACAGCACACAAGCGATGGAGCCAGGATTAGAACTGGGGTCCTCTGATTCCCAGGCCTGGGCTCTTTCCACTAAGCAGCATTAGTTCCTTTTCTACTACTGCATTGTTGGTCATTGTGAGGTTTACAGTTACTTGCATCTCTTCCAGGTATATGCATCTAGAGTGCAATCATCTGCATTGGACATTCTTTTATGGCCCTACCTAGGACTTTCAATGATGCACAAAGTCGGTTGAGATGGAGGAATTTATCAAAGGACCAGAACCGTATTCTAACACCTGCGTCCTGATCTAGAAGCAGCATAGGCTAGTGGAAAGCATAGCTGAGCATAACCATGAACAATGAACATAACCTAAGCATACCCTATCTCTCGCAGACGCTCTAGACTGTGAGCTCATTGTGGACAGAGAATGTCACTGTTTATTGTTGTATTGTACTCTCCGAAGTGCTTCGTACAGTCCTCGGCACACAGTAAACGCTTAATAAATGATTGAATTAATTCAATTATTCATTCATTCAATCGTATTTATTGAGTGTTTACTGTGTGCTGTGCACTGCACTAAGCGCCTGGGAGAGTACAGTATAACAACATGAAAGAGCACAGACTGGGAGTTAGAGGACTTGAATTCTAATTCCAGCTCTTCCCCTTGCCAGATGTGGGACTTTGAATAAGTCACTTAACTTCTCTGTGCCTCAGTTTCCTCATCCATAAAATGGAGATTATGTATCTGCTCCTGTTCCCCCTTAGATTGTGAGCCCCACATGGGACACAGGGAGTGTATCTGACCAGATAATTTTGTATCTATCCCAGCCTTTAATACAGTGATTGTTGCATAGAAAGTACTTGGCAAATATCACAATCATTTATTAGTAGTAGTAGTAGTAGTAGTAGAATTTGCAGTTATCCCACCTGGCATTTTCATGGTTAGATGGGCTGAATTGTAACACATATCAATTATTTCTCTGGACTGAAAATAAGGCTTCTACCACAACAGCCTTTAAGCAGCATGGGGTATCCACTTAAAACTAGAATTTTTTTAGAAAATAGTTCACTGATTAAATTTTGTCCCCATATATTTGTAACAGAAAAGGGGGAAGGATCTCTTGCCCTATAGTATTACTTAATGCACACATAATTGGAATGCTCCTGTCATCCAGATGCTGAATTAAATGCCCTAGGTGATAGAGCAAACAAGACGATACAAGAAACAGCTCTGCTTTCAACAGTTGACAATGCAGGACACTAGAGAAGCAGTGTGACCTAGTGGGCAGGGCATGGATCTGGAAATCAAAGGACCTGTGTTCTAACCCCAGCTCTGCCACTTGTCTGCTACATGACCTTGGGTAAGTCGCTTACCTTCTCTGTAGCTCAGTTTTTTCATCTGTAAAATGGGGATTCAGACTGTGAGCCCCACGTGGGACAGGGACTGTGTCCAGTCTGATTTGCTTGTATCTGCCCCAGCACTTAGTACAGTGCCTGGAAGATAGTAAGCATTTAACAAACACCATTAACAAAAAATAACAACAATAGCAACCAAAACAGAGATATGGATGGAGAGTATGGAATTTCAGTCAAACCAGCAAGACCAACAAATCTTCTAAGTGGATCGAGAACACCAACACTTCTCTTGATCCTGACTGTCGTTAGACAGTCTTCCCTATTTCCCCAGAACACCATTTCAGACCTGAAGAAAGCACAAGGAGGTCTGAATAACATGATCCCATCTTGAGGTTCCATCAGAGATGGCAATGGAAACAACTTCTTCTGGGTCCTCTGGTGTCCCCTCCAATACTCAGCAGTTGTGAAGGCTGGTGGCCCTAAGATATTCTGTAGCTCCCCCAACACCATGTTGTCATCACCATTAGACGGGGAAAAACAAACTGGATAATGCAGATTCCGCCTGTGTCTTAATGGCACTAACAGTATCTGACTCATTAACCAGCTGACATTAGGGAGGATTTCATATCTGTACGGCTGAACTAATAACACAACAGGGTGGAAAAGTATTAGGTTGAAATCATATAGACAGGACAGTTTGCCCATGAGAGATGTTTTTGAGCCCGTCTCTTAATTGCCCAAGGAAGGTGCCCAGTTGACCCCAGCTGGGGACAACCATCTGTTCTTTCTCCTCCCCTCTCACCCTGCCAGCCTACAAGGAATCTGGGAACCACCCTGGCCCTCTCAAGGAAGCAACAGCATATTACACTGGGGCTGAAGAGATGGAAAGTCTTGAAATGCCAATTGTCTATCAAAGGAAGAATGGTCTTGGGCCCTGTGAAGCTTGTCCGGTCTTCACGGACAATCTTTGTTAAAGTTCACTTAGGGTTAGGCTTATCAGATTAAGCACTGACCCAGACAGAAAAGGCCCATGGGAAGATAGGAGGTTCCATGATGGGCAGCACAAGGCTGGGATCCTCCTACTTCTCCCTCATTCAAATGCCAATTCTCATGCAGGACTGAGACCTCAGAGTGGGGCTGATTGTGAGCCCCATGTGGTATTCGACTATCCTGTACCTTCTCTGTGCCTCAGTTATTTCATCTGTAAAATGGGGATTAAGACTTTGCGCTCCATGTGGGACAAGAACTATGTCCAACCTGATTACCTTGTATCTGCCCCAGCGCTTTGAACAGGGCTTGGCACATATTAAGCGGTTAACAAATATCACAAGTATTATTATTATTACTTTATTATTATTAGGGAAGTGAGGCATAGAATGGTTCAGTGATTTGCCCAAGGTCACACAGCAGAGAAGTGGCAGAGCCGGAATTCAAACCGAGGTCCTTTGACTCCTGGGTTCTTTCCACTAGTCCACGCTGCTTCTTTGTTTGGGTCCAGGTAAAGCAGGAGGCCCAGGTCAGGCACAGTAGTCTAGGAAACTGCCCGTCGGGCCTACCTCACTGAGTGACACCACCTCAATTATAACTGGAAGTAGTGGCTGAAGAAAAAGTCTTTAAGACCTCCAATAACGGCCTAGGAGGGAACTACTGTTACTACTAATAATTGTGGCATTTGTTAAGCACTTGCTGTGTGTCATACACTGCAATGAGCCGCAGGGCAGGTAAAAGACTATCACGTAAGACATAGTCTTCTATCCCACAATGGGTCTCACAGTGTAAATAGGAAAGAGAATGGAATGACCATTTTACAGATGAGGAAACTGATGAAACTGAGTGATTTGCCCAAGGTTGCACAGCAAGGAACTGCCAGCTTGGCTACTGCAGCAGATTCCTTGCTGATCTCCCTGCCTCCAGGCTTTACCTTCTCCAGCACAGTCACTCAATCAATAGTATTTAGTGAGCATTTACTGTGTTCAGAGGACTGTTCTAAGTGCTTAAAGTCCATACTTCATCCTGCTCTCTAGATCATTTTTCAAAACGTTTGGTCTGGGCAGGTCTCCCATCCCTCAAAACCCTCCAGTGATTGTCTATTAAGCAGAAACTCCTCATCACCAGATTTAAAGGAGTCGGTCAACTTTCTCTTTCTCCTACCTCTACTCTCTCCCACCCTCTACCCCTGCCAACAGCCACTGCAGCATTTCTATGCCGACTAAGCACTTGGGTGCTCACTTATTTTTTATACTCTACTACTTTCACCACTATAATTCATATTAGTATACATCTCCCTCACTAGACTGTCTGCTCCTTGAGGGCAGATAGCACATCTATCATTTATATTTATACTCTTACAAGAACTTATTATAGTGCTACTATAATTGATACAGTAGTATCAATCAGATACTACTGATTGATTCATTCAATGATAGGAAGGCTGCACTGTAATTGTAGCTTCCTCTTTTTCTGCTGCTGCTAGTGATGATGAGCAGTGTGGCTTCATAGAAAGAGTGCAGTCCTGGGAGTCAGAGGAGCTGGGTTCTAATTCTGGCCACAACGCATGCCTGCTGTGTGATCTCAGGCAAGTCACTTAACCTCTCTGTGCCTCTGTTATCTCATCTATAAAATGGGGATTCAATACCTGTGTTCCCTTCTACTTAGATTGTGAGCTCTGTGTGGGACAGGGACTATGCCTGACCTGATCATCTTGTATCATCCCCAGCACTTGGAACAGTACTTGACATATAGTAAGCACTTAACCAATATCAATCAATCAATCAATTGTATCTATTGATTGCTGTATGTTTACTTTCTGCTTACTGTGTGCAGAGGACTGTACTAAGCAGTTAGGAGAGTATGATATAACAGAGTTGGTAGACACATTCCCTGCCCACAATGAGTTTATAGTGGAGAAGCAGCTTGGCTCAATGGAAAGAGCACGGGCTTTGAAGTCAGAGATCACGGGTTCAAATCCCAGCTCTGCCAACTGTCAGCTGTGTGACTTTGGACAAGTCACTTAACTTCTCTGTGCCTCAGTTACCTCATCTGTAAACTGTAAAATGGGGATTAAAACTGTGAGCTCCCCGTGGGACAACCTGATCAGCTTGTAACCTCCACTAGTGCTTAGACCAGTGCTTTGCACATAGTAAGCACTTAACAAATGCCATCATTATTATTATTATTATTAGAGGATGAGCTTACGGTCTAGGAAGTCAATCATATTTATTGAGCACTTACTGTGTGCAGAGCACTCTAATAAAGACTTGGGTGAGTACACTATAACAGTGTAACAGACACATTCCCTGCCCACAGTGAGCTTATGGAGAAGCCATCTGCCAGGCACTAGGCGCTGGGGTGGATACAAGCAAATTGGGTAGGACACAGTCCCTATCCCACATAGAGAGGATAGTCTCAATCCCCATTTTACAGATGAGGTAACAGAGGCACAGAAAAGCAAAGTGACTTGCCCAAGATCACAAAGCAGCCAAGCATGCTTTGTACATAGTAAGTGCTTAACAAATACCATCATTATTATTATTATTATGATCTAGAGGACGAGCTTACAGTCTAGAGGTACATGATTATTATTATTATTATTATTTTGATCTACTGGCCATTGTGTAGCTAGCACAAGTACCTAGGCTCAGCCACCACAAAGACTGTCCCCCTCCACCAATGCAGGATGTCAGTCGGTCCCATTAGCCTTAATTTAGGTGCTGAGACCACAGTCAAAACTCAGTGCCCATCCCACCCACCTAATGCAGGATAATAATAACAGTTATGGTACTTGATAAGCACTTACTATATGCCAGGCTCTAGGAGCTGGGGTGGATACAAGCAAATTGGGTTGGACACAGTCCCTGTCCCACATGGAGATGAGAGTCTCAATCCCCATTTTACAGATGAGGTAACGGAGGCACAGAGAAGTAAAGTGACTTGCCCAAGATCACAAAGCAGCCAAGCAGCCGAATGGGATTAGAACCCATGACTTTCTGACTTGCAGGTCAGTCCTTCCATTATGCCATATTGCTTTTGGGGTCATTTTAATTTGAAGTCTAAACCCACCACCAAAGGTATCACCTGGCTTCTCGAGCAGTTCCATAAGCAGTTACTAACAGCCACTCTTAACAAAGCAATTGAAAAAAAAATGTCACAGCCACAAAACCTTGAAGGGAGTCAGTCCTCCCACGTTAAGGCAATGCTACCTCACAGCTACATAACTTCTCAGAATGAGACATGGGTGACTGTGAGCCCACTGTTGGTTAGGGACTGTCTGTATATGTTGCCAACTTGTACTTCCCAAGCGCTTAGTACAGTGCTGTGCACACAATAAGCGCTCAATAAATACGATTGACTGATTGATTGGAGAATGATTTCCAGCAAGATGCTTAAGTGGGTCCTGCCTGGCAGACTGAAAGGGTATCTTCACAAGCAAGCAGGGAAGAACAACCCTTTTAAAGACATAACGAAAGACCTCCTAGAAGATCTTATCAATCAATCAATCAATCAGTCGTATTTATTGAGCGCTTACTGTGTGCAGAGCACTGTACTAAGCGCTTGGGAAGTACAAGTTGGCAACATATAGAGACAGTCCCTACCCAACAGTGGGCTCACAGTCTAAAAGGGGGAGACAGGGAACAAAACTATACTAACAAAATAAAATAAATAGACTATGTACAAGTAAAATCGATCAGTCAACCAGTGGTATTCATTGAGTGCTTACTGTGTGCAGATTATTGTACTAAATGCTTGGGAGAGTACAGTGTCATGGAAGAGTCAGAAATCAGCAGCAGTGGGAGACCTCATCAGTCCCCTTTGCCCCATACCACTGAGGGCTGCAGCCCACAAGAGAAACACCAGCCCCATTGACGCTGACATTCCCCATCAGCTTCTACTCCAGCTCAGAAAGTTAGAAATCAAGAACAGCATGAGGCCCTCTCAACCTTTAAGGCATTACAAAGACTGTGGCTACAGTTATGTCTGCTTTGCATGTCACCATTGTGACTGTCACTGTTGGGACATGTGACTGACTGAGTCCCTACAATTACTACTCTAGCCATAGTCCCCAATGGTTCTAATTATATTTCGTCTCCTTGTCTGTGATTTTTTTTCTGTTTTCATTCTTTCATCCTTCCTTAAGTTTCTGTCGTTCCTTCCCCACCCCATGAGGATTTTCAGATTGTGAGCTCTTTGAGAGCCCAGGTATTTTTTCCCAGCATTTAGTACAGTGCTGTGCACACAGTAAGTGTTTTTTATAAATACTTACTACTACTACTCTTACTACAACTACTACCAGTACTATTACTACTACTGCCACTATGACTATAAGTAATCTGGAAGAGCAGTAGCAGAAAACTAGCCTGCCATATGGCCACCTGGAGAAAGATTGGCTCTCACTGAGTTGAGGTTTGGGAAAAATTGGCAGATGCAAGAGAAGGCCCTGCAAGCAACAAGCAGACCAGCCCTAAAAAGACCAATCAGTAGATGAGTTGATTAATTGATCAATCAATCAATCAATATTAAATGTCCACTGAATTTGGAGCACTGTAATAGGCACTTATGAGAGTATAACAGACATAGGATGCCCTCAAAGAGCTTACTATTAAAGGGAAGAGTATGTCTGATAGGAATTGCATATGAATACTGGGAGCAGGAAAAAAACAAGAATAGAATGGGTAGTGGTTCAAACGCATTAAGATGAAATAACTGAATAAATAATTGATCTATAAATGAAATGTACATCATTCCTGAGAGTAGGCATAAAATAAGTCATAAGGATGACTGGTTGGTGCTTTTTGTGGCACCTTGTTCTTTCCAGCCCCACCAGAATGTACTGACCAGTCTTACCATTGGTAATGTCATCTTTAAAATGGAAAAAAGTGTGTGCGTGTCTGTATGTGTGTGTATGCATGTGTATTTGTATATATTCCAAACTGTGTATAGTTATGGGTTAATTTGGATTATAGTCAGGAAATGCTAGCTCATTCACAGCCCCCAAATCCTCTCAGAAGAACCTCACCTAAATGATCTTGCGGAAGTTCTGTCAAAGCTGCAACAGAAGTCACCATTGAAAATCTCCTTGTTTGCATATTGAAGTGAGTCTCTACATAGTTCCAGGCTAAGAAATATGAGATGTGAAGCAGCATGACTCAGTGGAAAGAGCACAGGCTTGGGAGTCAGAGGTCATGGGTTCTAATCTCGGCTCCACCACATGTCTGTTGTGTGACCTTGGGCAAGTCACTTCACTTCTATGAGCCTCAGTTGCCTCATCTATAAAATGGGGATTAAGACTGTGAGCCCCACGTGGGACAACCTGATCACCTTGTATCCTCCCCAGTGCTTAGAACAGTGCTTTGCACATAGTAAGCGCTTAACAAATGTCATTATTATTATTATTTTGTGGGTATTTTTGTTTTCCAAATGGGTGTTTATTTTTGCCCCCACACAGACTCAACTAATGGCAGAAGTTGATAGTTTAAGCACTCACATAACGTTACAAAAGATATGCCTAAATTCAGAAAAAAAAATGAATGCTGAATAATAACTCATCTAGACCCTCTGAGGTAGAATTCTTAATCCACATTATACAAATGATAAAGCCCATCTCTAGTAACTCAGGAAGAAATTCTTTCCACAGTCTCCAAGGGATTTGGGTAAAACCTTTCCAATCCAAATCACAAGAATCCCAAAGTTAAACTCTTGTTCATTTGCTGCCTTTATACAACCATTTTAAACAAAGATTTCATTTTTGCATTAGATGATGATTGCTGTGTCTGAACTAATTAACTGTACCTATCTCAGTGCTTAGAACAGTGTTGGACACATTGTAAACCCCATAACAAGTACAATAAAACAAACAAAATCTCTTTGTACTTTGCCTTCCAATAGTGTTGAAAATAAAGTAATTTTTTCCCCAGAGCTTGTGCTGCAAATTTGAAATTACAAGGGAGATGAACTAGCACATGAGTTTTAAGCTGTATAAGAGAGTGCTGAGGTGTACATGGAGAATGTTGGAAGAAACTGTCAGGGAGGACAATTTGTTATAACAACAAAATGGTTGCCTTGGTTGTCATTCTTTCAGCATGGCCTAGTCAGTAGCTTGTATAGCAGAAGTCTATTCTCGCTAAGTACTAATACCGAGGCAGAGTGGGACAGCAGACGTGAGACAGAACAGGGCAGCTGCAAATGAAAATCACCCTTGGGAGGGTTACAACTAGATAAAGTTTTCGACAATAAGATTCCAGAGACTGCTGACTGGAGAAAAGCTCAATATTTTAGTCTCAGTACAAATTTGCTTCAATCTTATACAACTCCCATGCAGCAGCATCCACAGCTGCATGCTGTAAACAACAAACAAATCTATTTCCATCAGCCCTGCTGATGCTATGAGAAAAGTGCCTGAGCATAAGACATGCACAGATGTAGAGTCTCACCTGAGCCTACTGCTGCCCTCCATTTGGCCCCTCTAACTTAATATCGTTGTTACAAAGCTATTGGTCTCCTGGTAGAGAGCTGGCTCAATTCAGAGCCTCTTCTTCCAGCTAATCTGACAACTCGGATCCAAGAAGCATCAAGGGCCCAATTAAGAAGACACATCTTATCAAGGAGCTTATTTTGCATAACAGAATACAAATGACGAATAAAAATTTAATGTTTAATAACTTAGTACAAAGAGGCTGTTGATATAGAATGCCTGGAATTTTTATGGCGGCTGTCAGACTTGTGATAAAACTGTTATATAGGAACACTTGGCAAAAAACAGCGTAGAATTTTTCAGTAATGGTGTGTGCATGATATTGCATTAATTCTTGATAGGAAAGTAACTGTAAGCCTGGGAATCAGCCAGTTTGACTTTCAGTTTAAGATTGTGTGAGTGTGTGTGTATGTGTGTGTGTATGTGTATGTGTGAGTGCTTGTGTGTGAGAGACAGAGGGAGAGAGAATGAGAGAGAGAGAACAGGTTTTCAGGCAGTTTTATTGAAGGACATCTAAATGCATTTTAATGAAGACTTTGCTGAAAAGATACTTGGTGCTTCATAAATGCATTTGTGTGTTTCCTTAAGGACAGAAATGATTGGAAAAATCACTATTATCCCTCTGTGTGGGGAAGGCATGGAAGAGAATAACTTTGTCAGTTCACTGATGAGGACTTAGGGGCTGATAACCATTCCTTGCTAGGGGAGGGCAGATAGCCTTCAGGGCATGTGGGGCCAAGCAGGTGGAGTATTTTCTTCATTCATTTCCTGGAGAAAGAAAAGTTGAAAAGAAACAAGCTCAGTTGTTTTTTTCTGAAAATGTCTACTTCTCTTTCTCCTAATGTATATCTACCCACACCGGGAGTTGGAGGACTTAGGGTTGAATCCTGGTTCTGCTGCATATCTTTTGTGTGACCTTGGGTGTGTCACTTGATCCATCTTTAAAATAGGGATTAAATCGCACTTAGACTGTGAGCTTCATATGGGACAGGGACTGTGTTCAACCTGAATATCTTGAACCTATCCCAGCGCTTAGTAGAGTGCTTGGCACATAGTAAGCACTTAACAGATATCACAATGATTATTATTAGTGTGATTAGTGTTATTATTATTAGATTATTATTAGTCTTCTAGACTGTGAGCCCACTGTTGGGTAGAGACCATCTCTATACATTGCCAACTTGTACTTCCCAAGCGCTTAGTACAGTGCTCTGCACACAGTAAGCGCTCAATAAATACAATTGAATTGAATTGAACTCAGTCCCCAAAAAACACTTGGAATCCCATAATCCAAAGCTTCTCTTTTTATATTATAAATTACTTATTTATTCATATTACTCTGTCTCCCGCTCTGGATTGTAAGCTCATTTTGGGCAGGGAAGGTGTCTGCTAATTCTGTTGCATTTTATTCTCCCAAGAGCTTAGTGCAGTTTTCTGCCCATAGCAATCAGTAAATACAATTGATTGATTGATCCTCCCAGGTTACTCACTGTAACCCAATCTCGTCTATCTCACCACCAACATTTTTCCCACTTCCTCCCCCTAGCCTGGAACTCTCCCCCGCTCCATATATGCCAGACCATGACTCTCTCCACCTTCAATGCACAATTAAGGTCACATCTTCTCCATGGGGCCTTCTCTGATTAAGCTTTCTTTTCCTCGACTCATTCTCCCTTCTCTGTCACCTATGCATTGGACCTGTGACCTTTGGACATTTTATATTCTCCCCACTCCCAACCCCATGGAACTTATATACAAATCTTTAAATTATTTATTATAAATTACTTATTTATTCATATTAATGTCTGTCCCTCTCTCTAGACATTAAGCTTATTATGGTCAGGGAACATGTCTGCAAATTATGTTGTATTGTACTCTTCCACGTGTTTAGAACAGTGCTCTGCACATAGTAAGTGCTCAATAAATAACCTTTATTGATTGACTGATTTTTCTTCGTCATTTTGGATGGGAAATATCCAGTTAACAGAGAGCAAAGGATTTCAGATCCCTATTTGCAATTTATTTTCTAAATCTACCTCTTCTAATAGAGGTTAATCTCCTTGAGGACAGGAGACATAAGACTTGTTTCTGTTATAATCTAATCAATCAATGACATTTATTGAGTACTTACTGTGTGCTGAGCAATCAAACAAAGGTATTTATTGATTATAAATAATCAAAGATATAGTGCACAGAGCACTGAACTAAGGGCTTGGTAGAATTGGTAAACAGGTTCTCCCCACATCCTCACACAAGCTTGTGGAGCAGTGCTGGTTAAGACCTCAATAAATACCTTTGATTGATTAATTGATTGGGTGAGGGAGGACTAGAGGGCATGAATTGTGTGCATAATATGATTAAAGACCTGACCTTCAGGCTGGTATTGGATCCCCTCCAGTTTTTTTTTTAAAGAAATGTGTGATTCTGCTCAGATTTTATTGGCTTGATTTATTGATGACCCCTGACCCCCACCTCAGTGTGGCATTGATTGGCTGCCTTCCCACGGGTGGGCATTTGACTGTTACTAAACAACTCTCCCAGAGAATTCAGAAAGGTTGGATCAAGGCATACTGCAAGGGAAGCCACAAAACTTGCTCTAAATATTTCATTGTCTCCAGCTTGGGTCCCTTATTCAGGATACTTAAGTAGACTTCCCTGACTCCTGAGCCTTCAAAAACTATTCTAAATATCTGAGGGTGTAAATTGAGTCATCTTCACCAGTAACACTTTATTTTAAGTGTCCATTAACGAAGGCTGAATTAGAGTGGAAGTCTTTTAGAAGTACATATCACATCCACATGAATACAAAATGAATTTCTTATTCATTCTGTTCCATTGTATTAGTGTTATTGCAATGAATGCTAAATGAATTCCTAATGATTGGACACTTGAAATAAAGTGTTACCCCTTTACAATAATCATCAAACTTTAAGGACAAATTGAGTTGGGGGGTAAAAAATGTACTGGGGGTGGGGGGGAAAGGCTGAACACTTTAGTAGAGGCTATTGAAAAGCATAATTTACTTGATGCTAATATTCGGATGCAACCTTATATTAGAATTAACACTACAGGAGGGGCCCTTAAATGGAGGATTTGTTGCAGAAATAAAATCTATTGGTAACACTTTCATTGTTCCATCATTATGAACTCATTTAGTATTCACTGTAATAGCACCGATCATAATGAATTTGTTTGATATTCATGTGGCTCTCGCACGCATTAACATAGGCTTTTTGTTGTAATTCAACATCCAATAAGCATTAGTTAAGGCAGACTTTGGATTGGAGATGGACTGCTGTTTCATGGCTGATCCGCTCTGCAGTTTCTAAACAGTTAAAGGATATTTTTTCCATGTCAGATTCCTCCAGCCTCCTCTGGGTTTTGCTGCCTTATTTGAAATCTGGAAGCAACTAGATCCCAAATTGGCCGAACATATAGGTGAGATCTCATCTCCTCTGCTTCCTGGCCCACCCACAGAAAGTTAGAATTTTATCACTTGGGTACATAGCTTCATTATCCCCTTGGCAGGAGGAAGCCTGGCTCCTGCCAGTGGTGACATTCAATAAGTCTTCACTCTGGGCATCCAAGGGATTCCATGACCTCACAATGACACCCATCTAGACAACCCCCCAAACACACGCACGCATACACACACCAAGTAGTATATGGCTTTGTTTACTTCAGAAAATTAACTCCCATCCCTATAGCGGCTCCTGCAAAGGAAATAATTCAGTGCACTGCCAGAGCAATGGACAGGGTAAATGTTTGCAAAAAGTTTCATAAGCCAGGGAATGGAGCCAATTTCTCAATAGGTCTGACTCACTAGCAAATCAAATGGCCCATCTTTCCTGAAAATAAAATCTGATTGATACCAGTCCTGTTTCTCAATCTCATATAAGGTTGCCGATTGCTGGCTCCCTAATAAACTCCACAATAATTACTCTTGTAAAACCCCTTTAAGATGCTCCGAAGGCTCTTAGAGATGGTGTTATATGCATATGAAGCCCATACGGTAATCGTTCGGTAGCTGGGGAGTAATTGTTTCATCTATAATGGAAACGTTTTCTGTATCTGTTCCAGTCATCTGAAGGCTTAATACTTGGTCTCCTGTCCCTGGGAACTTTCAAACCCCAGTAGCAGGCTTTCAGTGGACTTTTCATCAGATGGTCCTGGAACTGGGAAGAGTCTGTTTCATCTCTGAGTTCTTGGAAGAGAACCCAAGGGCCTTCTCTGTTTCTGGGCCCAAGTGACTGTACTTCAGGGAAGGCCCTTGCTGAAAGCAAATCTGATTTGCTCGTATCCCCGTCAGAGGTTAGTACAGCACCTGGCACATAGTGAGTGCTTAACAAATACCACAATTATTGTTTCCCAAGGAACACTGACTTTGCCTCTGATGGAGTGGATGTGTGTCCCTTCCCCCATCCCTCTCCTCCTTGAGCAAGTCAGGTTTGAGCAGCAGCACTTGCTCCCATCACCTTTTTCAGACCTCCTGCTGAGTGGATTTCAATAACAAGTCTTTATCTCCCCAGATTCCGGTATCCGAGACCCAAGGTAACTAGGAATTCTTGAAGGAGAACATTTTGCCTTGGGAGTGCACTGCTGTTCATCTCAGTACTCCCTCCCTCCCCAGCAGCATAAAGAAATACGTTTGGTCATTGAACATGAAAGGAGGAAGGAAGGCATTTTCGGTATGCCTTCTCTTTGTTTGCTCCTCCAATTCTACATTTTCCCATCTTAAAAGAAAATAGTACGGACCATTAAGCCATAATGTAAACTAATGCCTTTGGGCATTACAAACGATAAATCAAAATAATCAACTATGTCACATCATCTATTACCATCACTTTCATTGGAAAGAATGGTGGACAGGTGTGCCAATTTGCCATATTTGACCACCTAGAGATGAAAAATACAGAAGCTTTCAAGTCTCCTCTGGGTGAACTGCAATCCCAATTCCTGAACTGGGGAAGACACAGAATGGACCCAAATTGAATTGGGAAGATTTCTGCCTGGCCAACCTAGTTCTCCAGCTGAGTTTTGGGTGTGAAAGAGAGTCAGATCCCTATTTTATTGTAAATGCTAATGGGGCCATCAGACCGACTTTGAAGCTCTGCCTGAGCCCTGTGACCATAATCCTGGCTCTTCCCATTTGCCTACTGTTTGACCTTGGACAAGTCACTTAACTTCTCTAGGCCTCAGTTTCCCCATCTGTAAAGTGGCGGTTACCTGTTCTCCCTCCCTCTTAGACTGTGAGCCCCATTTGGGACAGGGACTAGGTCCGATCTGATTAGTTCAGGGCTTGGCACATAGTAAGCACTTAACAACAATCATCATTATTACTAATATTCCCATTATTATTGAATTCTTTTTATGAAGTTGTTTTCATGGGATGTTCTCGGGTTCTCCTGGGGCCTCATCACTTATTATCACCAACTGGGATTACAGCTGCGTAAGGTGTTGCTTGATTCATATTCTTTGACCGTAGGCGAGTTTCGGAAGAGACCACAAATTCCTGACTTGAAGATTCAAAAATAACAAATGAGGGTCCCCCTGATGTCTGGCCTCTCAGTAGTTCATAATGAAAACGAATGTTCATTTTTCCTTTAAAACTGTCTCGAGCTAAATGATACTGACGCTTTCAATTTTTAACATCATAATCAATAAAGGCTGCTTATGCACACTTTGCAAAACCATCAGTTTAGAAGTTTGAAAAAAAAATCTGCATATGGCTGCAGCTTGCTGACTGGAAAGCCCTAGCACTAAATCTTCCGAGTTAAAGTTTTACTGGTGTGTTATGAGTAAAAATGCCTTGTCAGCCATCTGCCAGTTTTTCTCCTAACATCCATATTTTCAACCCTTGCTAAACATTGGGAGCGTTTGGCCACAAGAGGCCACCTCCACAATTAAAGAGCTGAGAGCTGCTGCAGAAGCAAGGGCACGTCAAAAGAGAACTGTCTGTTATTAATTTTAAAAGTCCATAAAGGAAAGCTTTGACCCTGCCAGTATGATAGACTGGCAGTTAAATGTATTATAAACTGTTAACTCCTGCAGACAAAAAGAAAACGAAAAACAATGTGCCAGTGTCAAAAGCTTCAATAAATGCTAATCATGGCTGATTAATCAGCCTCTAATTCCACTGATCCAAAAAGGTTAGGGAGTCAATTGTGTAAAATTAGCTCTTTCTCATGTGTCCCTTTGCATGTGGAGACCGGGCCTGTTCATTTGCATCTTTTGCCAATGTTTACGAAGAATTCAGTTCATTAGCTCTTCAGAAGAGATTCAGAACGTGAAGGGGGTCTCATCGCATACTCTTTCTCAAAGTAATCCCAGGCTTAAGAGGAACAGCCCTGCTTCCTCAAACATTCCTAGGTGAAGCTAAACAGCCTTAATTCTTGTAAATCTCGTGGAGTCATTTGAAAGCTGGGAAGGTACCTCCCTTTTTAAAGAGCCACGTTTTCAGGTTAGAATTAGTCCGTTCTCATCCAACATCTTCTCTAGTTGGGGGCAACGTGCTTCATCATGGAATTCACGAGAAATGAATGGCACGCAACAGCTAACAAGCCTTTCTGCTTTTTGATAGAGCTGCATTCTGCAGGGCTCTGAAGCAGAAGGTTGCCTTTGAAAGCCCTTATTAAGAAGAGATCCCTGCCCCATCTGTGGGAGACATCTTAGGAAATACCTGTTCTAAGCAGGGTTTGGAAATCTTTAAACCTGCCAAGAGACTATGTGGGAGTTGATGCCCAGGAAATATTGCACCAAGGTTTAATCAATTAAGGAGGAATAGGAAAGAAGAAGCCTGAAAACATTTCTGCACACTACACTGTGGGGCCAGTGAAATACTCATTTAAGGGGTACAAAAAATAGGAAACAAAGTCAAATAAATGAACACCTGAGGATGACTTGTGAGGGAAACATGTTTGGTGTGTGAACTTGGGCAAATCACTTCACTTCTCTGTGCCTCAGTTACCTCAACTGAAAAATGGGGATTGAGACTGTGAGCCCCACATGGGATAGGGACTGTGTCTAACCTGATTAACTTGTATCTGCCCCAGTGCTTAGAACAGTGCTTGGCACTTAGTAAGCACTTAACAAGTACCAAAGTTATTATTATTATTGTACCTACGGGAAAACTGATGTTTAGGGAGCTCAGGTCAGACATGTACTTTCCTACAAGGAATTTTCTCTCTTTCATCTCTGGATCTAATGCTTGGGAGACTGCAATCCAATAGAATAAGTTGACATTATCCCTGCCCTCAAGGAATTTACAATCTAGCAGGAGAGACGGGCATGAAAATGAATTACAGATAACAGAAGCAACAGAGTATAAAGAGATGGATGTAAGTGTTGTGGAGCTACAGACAGAAGTGTGTTGGTGGCATGGAATGGAAGATGAGGAGGGTGAGGAGATGAAAGTTTAATCAGGATAGACTATCTAGAAGAGTTATTATTTCAGTAGAGCACTGAAGAAGGGGAAAGTTGTAGTCGGTCACATAAGAAGGTGGAAGGTGTTCCAAGCAGGAGGGAAGGCTTGAGGAAGGAGTCAGTGGCAAGAATGAAGAAAGTGTTAATACAGTGCTAAGTTCTTAAGTACAATGTTCTCTACACAGTGAGCACTCAATAAATACCATTGGTCGATTGACTGTTGTTAGAGGAGCAAAGTTGGAGGGTTAGGTTGCAGTGGGAGAAGAGTGAGGATAAGTAATAATAATAATAATGATAATGATAATTCTGGTATTTGTTAAGCACTTACTATGTGCCAGGCGCTGTACTAAGCTCTGGGGTGGATACAAGAAAATTGGGTTAGACACAGTCCCTGCCCTACATGTGTTCACTGTCTCAAATTGCCATTTCACAGATGAGCCCCAGAGAAGTGAAATGACTAGCACAAGATAGCACTGCAGACAAGCGGCAGAGCCAGGATGGAGAGACCTGATTGAGTTCCTTAGAGTTGAAAGTGAGAAGTTTCTGCTTGATGTGACTATGGATGGGCAACCATTGGAGGTTATTGAAGAGTGGGGAGACAAGGGTAATATGGTTTCTTTGTAAAATTGATGCAGGCAGCAGGGTGAACTATTGACTGAATAAGGGAGAGGCTGAAAGCAGGGAAGTCAGAGAGGAAGCTAATGCAGTATTCAAGGTGGAATATGATAAGTGCTTGGATCAGCATAATTGCAGTTAGAATTGAGAGGAAAGGACAGATCCTGGTGATTTTGTGAAGAAAGAACCATTGGGATTTGATGACTATGTGGATTCCAGAATACAAGTCAGAGAAGCAGCGTGGCTCAGTGGAAAGAGCACAGGCTCTGGAGTCAGAGGTCATGGGTTCAAATCCCAGCTCTGCCAATAGTCAGCTGTGTGATTTTGGGCAAGTCACTTCACTTCTCCGGGCCTCAGTTACCTCATCTGTAAAATGGGGATTAAGACTATGAGCCCCCGTGGGACAACCTGATCACCTTGTAACCTACCCAGTGCTTAGTACTGTGCTTTGCACGTAGTAAGCACTTAATAAATGCCATTATTATTACTATTATTATTAATACTAAGGTTATGAGCTTATGAGACAAAGAGGTTGGTGATGTTGGTAAGAGTGATGGAAGAAGGGAAGAGGAGAGATGGAGAGTTTGTTTGCCCTACAGCTCCTTTTTAGCATGACCCCACCCATCAAAAATAAGCCCAGATCTGGGTTCATGAGCAGGGGTCAGAGTCTGGAACTGACAGTGAACAGGGTCATGCTGGGATCAGAGCAAGGAAGGTTGACCTCATTTCCAGATTTCTGGACATGGCAAGCTCTAACCATTTATGTTCTGGTGATGAGTCTCTCCATGACCATGACTGGTGAGGTGAAGGGGAGAAGGCTGACCCTGTAGACCAGGGATGATTGGGACTAGACAACACTTTAAAAATCCCTCCATCCTTCTTTTCTAGCCTAGTTGTCTGTTCTTATGCTGTTGACATCATCTTTATTGAGATTTCCTGCTAAAACATTTGTGAAACCCAGTTACAGAACATTTCTGCAGACAATTTGCATTAGAGGTTGTTCCCTCTGGGGAATGAGAAGCACCGGGTTTTGTCTGTTAAGATGTTCATTTAATCATTTTATCTCCACCCCTCTAGACTGTAAACTCATTATGGCAGAGAATGTGTCTGTTTATTGTTGTATTTTACTCTCCCAGGTGCTTAGTATAGTGCTCTGCACATAGTTATAAGCATTCAAATATGATTGAATGAATGAATGACTATTTTTATGGTAGTTGTTAAGCACTTACTATGGACAAGACACTGTACTAAACACTGGAGTAGGTACAAGGTAATGGGGTTGGACACAATTTATGTCCCACATGGGGCTCACAAGTCTTATTCTCATTTTATAGATGACGTAACAGACACAGAGAAGTTAAGTGATTGGCCCAAGGTTACACAGCTGACAAGTGGCAGAGCTGGGAGTAGAACCCAAGTCCTTCAGCTTTATCCACTAGTAAACACTGCTTCAATTGAATTGACGTTTCCACTATCCAGCCAATTCAGAATGCTCAAAAGATATGGGCATCCAGAATGCCACATTTCACTAACAAGAGCTTCCTTGCTTTTCTCCAAATTTGAGCCCAGTTTCCTGCTAATACAGTAGAAGTTCACTACAAGAGAAATGGCCAGATTAGAAAGTGGGAAGAAACTAGACAGAGACCTTTGAAGTCATTTCTAGCTTGGCACTAAGGTGCAACCTAACATCCCCTGTGGAACTAAAACCCTGATTCATCATGGGTTTTTTTTTTATTAGCACTCTGTTCCCTGATAAACCTTTTAAAAGAGAGACTCTCAAAAACAGCTGGAGCAGGTCCCTTCAGCAGGTGTGATTTGGCAGCCAAGTTCCAAGAATCAGCTGCCAAATCAGTCAAACTCCCATTTAAAGGTGGGGGAAGAGGGAGATGCTTTGGTTTTCTCACCTCATTTTTTTTTTCCCTCTTCTGAGGTGGAATACAATGAGGAAACGGGAGCATTAGAGCAGAGAGATTTGCAGGAAGTCTAACAAGGAGCCATTTGGAGAAAAGCCTTCCTTGCTGCTAAAATGTAGGTTTTTTAATGGTAGAAATGCTTGTATTGTTGTTGTCAACACTATGTAATAGGGAGTGTAAATAGCAGTTGGGGTTGCAGATTACATTGGTGAGGTAATAATAATATTTATGGTATTTAAGTGCTTAATTATGTACTAGGTACTGTACTAAGTGCTGGGGTGGATCCATGTAAATCAGTTTAGGCACAGGCCACCCCATGTTAATCCCCATTGTAGGGATGAGGCAACTGAGGCCCAGTGAAGTGATTTACACAAGGCCACACAGCAGACAAGTGACAGAGCCAAGATTAGAACCCATGACTTTCTGACTCCTAGGCCTGTACTCTATATAATATGCCATGCTGCTTCTCTCTGTTGGTCTTGTTCTAATTCTCTGCAAGTGTTTTTGGTGGGGGGTCATGTTCTCCTTATTAGTTGAGGAGTTTGCCTTCCCTGACATCTGTAGCTGGTAGTCCTAAAGATTACGGGTTCT
This sequence comes from Tachyglossus aculeatus, assembly GCF_015852505.1. Taxonomy (NCBI): domain Eukaryota; kingdom Metazoa; phylum Chordata; class Mammalia; order Monotremata; family Tachyglossidae; genus Tachyglossus; species Tachyglossus aculeatus. The sequence continues at coordinate 62,107,997 of NC_052076.1, read as the reverse complement.
TGCCTTTGTGTTGCTTAGTCTGCCTGATGTCTGAGAATTGTCACGGGACTCCCCTACTCCACTGGGGCAGTGAGGTGGGGCACAAAGTCTCAAACATGAATGCTAAGTGAGGGGGTGAACAGTTGTTGTTCTGTGACTTCAAAGGTCAATCAGTGGTAATTTATTATTGAGTGCTTACTGTGTGTAGAGAACTGTACTAAGCACTTAAGAGAGTACTGAACAACAGAGTAGGAAGACACCTTTCCTGTCCATAAAGTGTTGTCAATATAGAAAGATATCATTTCTGTCTTCATGGAGATGATTTGCAGACCTCTATTTGGTACTTGATGATGTGTGTTTATTCTCCTTATATCTTTGGCGTGAAGGCATTCTTCCATTTAAAAAATGTTAAAAGAACAGTCTTCTGGGCAAGTCATTTGGGCTGCATAAACCAGAAGATTGCTGGATACTGAGCCACTGTGGGCAGGGAATGTGCCCATTGTACTCTCCTAATTGCTTAGTACAATGCTCTGCACTCAGTAAATGTGACTGACTACATTTTCTAGAAAAGTGGGGCCTGCTTCTGGTCTAGATAACATGGGTATTATCCACTTTAAAATCTTTATGTATTCAAAATACCTGTACTATCCATATATATTTTACTAAAGATTTTTATGGTATTTATCTACTTACTATGTGCCAGGCACTGTACTAAGAGCTGGGGTAGATATGAGCTATTCAGGCTGAACACAGGCTGAACTACATGGAGTTTACAGTCTTAGACCCCATTTTAAAGATGAGCTGACTGAGGCACAGAGAAGTGAAGTGACTTGTGCAAGGTTGCACAGCAGACAAGTGATGGAAATGGAATTAGAACTCAGGTCATTCTGACTCCCAGGCCCAGAAATATCAAACACCTTCAAGTGTTGATCACAATCTAATAGGTAGTAAATAATGTGAAATACTTAATTTTTCCTGTAGCCTAAATCCTAGGGTTACTGTATGAGGTATTTTCACTTTTGTCCTTCCTTTCTCTCCATTACTCCTCCCCACAAAGTTAAATTTTGCCTCCAAATCTCCATGGATAAAAACTAACCCCCATCACAAATTACGTATCTGTGGGGAATGTCCACAGACTTTTTTAATTTTTTTTTTTAAATACTGGTTTTGGACCTTTCAACCCTGAACTCTGATGTTAGTAGTGCCATGTGATTGACTAGCTCCTCTCATTGAATTTGTTCCCAGTTTCCTGTCCTGCTTTTAGGTTTCTCCTACCCTGGCTGGTGGGTTTAGGGGGCATTTTTATTTCTTGTATCTTTTCCTCTCCCTGGGCCACAAGTGTACTCAATATGTTAAGTGAGAAACTTTTCCTGACTGGGGAAAAACAAAATAGGAAAATAAAAACAGAACTATCAAAATACTTTGCAGATATGTTAGCCCATTTTTATCATTCTATTAACTTTGTATTCATTTCTCTAAATCAGCACTTCTAATGCTGAATCTGGAAACCTAGAATTGATTTTTCACAAGATCAAAACCATAATATTAGGAAGGAGTGAATATCTGAGATGTGGAAGGTATCCAAGCCAGGAGATTCAGTAGAAGAATTGCTCTGGACCAACTGAGTCATCTGAGTCAGGACTATCTTTAATTCTATTTATTTTGATGTTATTGATGCCTGTCTTTCTAATTGTTTTGTCATCTGTCTCCCCCCCTTCTAGACTGTGAGCCCATTGTTGGGTAGGGATTGTCTCTGTTGCTGAATTGTACTTTCCAAGTGCTTATTACAGTGCTCTGTATACAGTTAGTGCTCAATAAATACCACTGAATGAATGAATGACTAGAGCCAAGAAACCAGCTTTCATCTTGGACTCCCTCAAAGTTACTCACTGCAAATACTGAAAAACTAAGGGTACTAACAGTGGTAGGCATAATTAATTGGTGAAGATAATAACCAATTGCAAGGAAAGGGAAGAGTTCATACCTTCCTGATAATCATTGATTCAAGCCAGTTAATAGAATGCTGTCTTTCAGAAAATAGCTGATAGTAACAATAATTTGAGTTAAGTGTTTATCATTTAGGGATCCAAATTATAGGGGTAAATATGATCAGATCAGACCCAGTCCCTGTGCCACATAGGGTGCCCATTAACCCCCAATTTACAGAAGAGGAAACTGAGGCACAGAGAAGTTAAGTGATTTGTCCAAGGTCACAATGCAGGTAGAGCTGGAATTAGAAGCCACGTCTACTCACTTGCTGTGCAATTTCCACTAGACCAATGCTTCTAATTGCATTCTGAATACAGGAAAAAAGAAAAGAAACATGTTTCAGGTTTTATCACATTTCCCATTCTGAACAAGAAAGAAAGGAGAATTGGAAGAGAAAGATGAGAAGTGTCAATCAGGTAGACCCCTGAGCCAATCAGAAAGCACTCAGGAGGCAACAGCTCACAAGGTATTTGTGGTTTCAAATGGTTCCAGCTGACTTTCAGCCTGTCTGTATAAACTTCAGCAAGGTTTCACATAGATTTCCTGCCTCTGTGGCACCGAGATTGGAGCAGTGAGCGTTTTTTGCTGCTAAAATACTGTTTGGGGATTTTTTTCTTTCTTTCTTCTGAAATAACATTTGTTTTGTCTAGTGTAGGCTCTATGTTTCTATCATTTCAACTCAGGAAATTTTCTGGGAATCTCCCTAATTTTTTTTAAGATAGCAAACCTTTTTCCCTGACCTGAAATGTGTTTCCAATTAGCATAAAATGTATCATTAGAAAACTACATGAATGAGGACAAACCTCTAATTGGTATGAAGGCTCTTTGGTTGATAGGAAGAAAGCCTCTGAACTGATGAAGATATAAACTGCTCTTTCTTCTCTCTGATGCTGTACACATCTTTCTTTTACTCATTTTTTCCTCTCCTTTGAAACTTCTCTCTGGTCTTGTTTGCAGATGAGAAACTAGTTTTATGACAGATCTCGTTGAGGTCTGAGAGTTGAATTTTGACCAAAATCAGTATGGATTCTGATCCCAGGGCAGTCTGCTGTTAACACAGCTGGAATTTACCACTCCCACTGTAAATTATGGGCCAGAGCAGAGAAAAAGGCACTTCTGTAGTCATACTTGGGGATTTCCAGGGTCTGTGAATAAAGAGTTCTGGGGTCTTTACCCAGCTCTACAACTGACTCAGCTGAAGACTTTGGGAGACTCTGGAAATATTTTCTTTGCCACAGTTTTGGAAAAATAAAATCCTAAGGTAAGGTTTCTTAAAGAACCTACTTCTACATATTCCTTATCTGTCTAAGGAAGTATAAGGACTAATGAGATGATATTGTTTATTCTTTAAACACCAATACTGAGAAACAGCATGGCTTAGTGAATAGAGCACAGGCCTGAGAGGAGGAAGGACCTGGGTTCTAATCCCAGCGTGTCCACTTGACTGCTGTGTGATTTTTGGGGGGCATGTCACTTAACTCCTCTGTTCCCTCATCTGAATAATGGAGATTAAGATTGTGAGCCCCATGTGGAGCAGGGACTGCGTCCAACCTAATTTGCTTGTAACCATTTCAGTATTTAGTAAAGTGCCTTGGCACATAGTAAGTGGCTAACAAATAACACAATTTTTATACTCACCTCAATCCCACAATACTAATGTAAATACTATTATTCTACTACTTCCTATTTCTACTACTCTATTTCCCCTATCCCTACTCTATTTTAGTGCCTGCCCCTGTAGACTATAATATCTTTGTGGGCAGTGATAATGTTTACCAATGTGGTTACACTGTACTTTCCCAAGCATTTAGAATGTATACTGTACCTATCAAGAACTCAGTAAATACCATCAATTTGATATTTGCCAAGTGATTTGCAGTCCTAAATGATAGGGTTATAATGGTGCAACCTCTGGGTGTGTGAAGGGTTCTTTGCTGTCTTTTAGTAATTGAATCAATCAATCAGTCTGTTATTTGTTCACCATGTCCATCCCAAATATCTTCTATTTATTCCAGCACTTAGAATGGTGCTTGGCACATAGTAAGCACTTAACAAATATTATTACCATGTGCTGAGTACTATACTAAGCACTTGGTAGTCCAGTGCAATAGAGATAGTAGACCCAATCACTGAGCACGAGAAGCTTGCAGTCTAGAGGGGATGACAGGTATTAAATTATAAACAGGAGAAAGGGGAAGAGTATAGGGGTAGGCACATAAAAGCCAGGGGATTGGGGACCCAATGAATATCAAGTCCTTAAAGGCTACAGATTCAGGTTTAGAAGAGGGGAAGGGAAATAGGGGAAATGAGGGATTATAGGAAGGTCCCTTGAAATAGATGTGATTTTTTTTTTTTTTTGGAGGACTTTAACAGTAAGGAGAGTGGTGGGAAAGTGGGAACAAGGGATCCACAGCAAGATGGGAAAAATCAAGGTATACCAAATAGGTTGGCATTAGAGGAACAAAGCATGTGGGCTGGGTTGTAGTAGCTCAGTGAGTTATGGTAGGAGGAGGAGAGTTGATTTAATAATAAACTGAAGTGTCTTCACCTGAATTGCATGTTTTCCCTAGCCATCAGACACACCCACTGCTTTGCCTATCAGCCCCTGGATAACAACTGTGGAGCCATCAAACTTCATGGGGAAAGGGCAAAAAAATGGGGTCCTGATCTTAGGCTGGCTCTTGTTCAGAGGGTGGCATCCCCAGTGAAAGAGAATCCCTTTGCAGTAAGAAGAAAAAGTCACTCAATTGTTCTGGGGCAGGCTAGGAATGAATTGTAGTCAACTTTATAGGAATTCTCATTTTTCCTTCTGTATTCCTGAATCACTGTTCCCTGGTGGGCAGTGCTGTGGCCCGTGCACAGTGCTGTGCAGAGGCCTGATTCTTGTTCAGCCCACCCAACATGGGAATTTAGCTATTCCACCCCAAAATCCAGCCTGCTTGAAGGGTTCCTGCTGCTGCAGAGACCAGTGATGGGATTAGAACCAGGACAAATGCACAAGAGTTATAACTGTTTCCAAGGTTGTTGATCTGACATATCACATGCATGTCAGAACCTGAAACTTGGAGGATTCCAAGGATTGTGTTTTGATTTGGGGGCTCCCTAAAGCACTAGAGGGAATGCCTTAGCACTGTTTATAGAGAGGAAGTGTGGACTGTGCTCTCTAGGAGTCAGAGGACCTGAGTTCTAATCCCATCTCTGCTATTTACCTGCTATGTAACCATAGGTAAGTTACTTGATTTACCTCTGCCTCAGTTCCCTCATCTCCAAAATGGAGATTAATTAATTATGGTATTTGTTAAGCACTCACGATGTGCCAAGCACTGTTCTAAGCACTGGGTTAAATACAAAGTAATCAGGTTGTCCCATGTGGGGCTCAGTCTCAATCCCCATTTTAGAGATGAGGTAACTGAGGCACAGAAAAGTTAAGTGACTTGCCCCAGGTCACACAGCAGATAAGTGGTAGAGCCAGGAGTAGAACCCATGACCTCTGACCCCCAAGCCTGTGCTCTAGCCACTAGGACATCAAAACCTGTTCTCCCTCTTATTTAAACTGTGAGTCCCACGTGGGACCTGACTGTTTTATATCTACCCTGGTGCTTAGCACAGTGCTTGGCACATAGCACTTTATTATTATTGTCATCTTCATTACTACTATCACTGAGACAATACACCACTCTTAGTTAATGTTTGTAAATAGATGGGTCTCTACTGAAGACTTTGAGCATGAAACTCTGTCCCAGGTGTCTGACAGGGAATCAATTAATTTCCAGGAGGAATACCTAGATCAGCAGATCTGGCACTTGCTGCCAATGAGGGTAATAATAGTAATAATAATGGTATTTAAGTGCTTACTATGTTCCAGGCAGTGTTCTAAGCACTGGGGTAGATACAAAATAATCATGTTGAGCATGGTCCCCATCCCACTTAGGGCTCACAATCTTAATCACCATTTTACAGGTGAGGGAACTGAGGAACAGAGAAGTGAAGTAATTTGCCCAAGGTCACATAGACAGGTGGCAGAGGCAGGATTAGAACCCAGGTCCTTCTGACTCCCAGCCCCATACTCTATCCACTAGGTCATGCTGCTTCCTCATGTAATGGCATGAAGGTTACAGTGGTATATGGTGAGGTGATTTCTCTAGGCTTGCTACTGTGCTTCCACACCTGAATTATTAACATATTTGTCCCTGACACTTTTTCCTCTGAGTCATCCCCATTGTGTGAACATCACTGTTTGGGCCATCAGGTGGCACTGGAAAAAAAGGGCTGTTCTGTGCCTGCAGGGTTTGTGTTTGAATTTGGCAAGATGTGATTCAGTTAGTACAGACCTCCACCTGTATGTGTATTCATGTCAGCTGCAGCCCTACTCGGTAACTCACTGCTGAGCCACATTTTGTACCTCCCCAGGCTTGGCACTGAGTGGCTGCACGTTCTCCTTTGAGTATCGGAATTGAAAGGAGGCGGATGTTTACCTAGTGAATGTGGGCGCCTGTTTGCTAAAGAGGGACCTGTCAAGCTTGGCCCTCATGGGAGAAATGAACTCTGCCTCCAGGGCTTTGAGGCCAGGAGAAAGTGTCCTGACCAGTGAATGTGTCCAAGTGAGAGCTAAGAAAGTGCCGTTGATGACTTTGGACATGTGAGCAGATGGACTGCTGTGACTGGTAGGTCCTGTTTGGTTCAGGAGACCAATAATGAGCAGATACTGGTTTGGATCCAGCTCCAAATATACAGTTATTTTTCTTTGACATGCTGCCTGTGGTTATAGTACCCGTTTGTACCATGACTTGTATATGCATAAAACAGACAAAAGAAAAAAGGTAAAGATTATGAGATGTATTTCCCATAATATTTAATAATCACATTAAAACACTGACATATATTGCACTGTACTTCCAAATCTGTTTTCTCTAGAAATTACACCCCAGCATTTAATTCACCGAAATAACTCATTTTATACAACACAACAACATAGTAAAATAACTCATCCTGGATATATGGATATGAATAGATTTAACACATCTGCATTGAACAAAATGAATCTAAAAGCTGAGAAACTGCTATTCTCTTTTTGAGAGTTACCGATTATTTTACCATTCCCTTCAGTTTGCTTGTTTGTATTTGTTAAATTACTTTAGGAATTAGAAAAGGAGAAAGCTAAGAACATAGAGGAGGTTGTTGCTCTGGCTTGGGTAGACAAAAAAGGAAATGAGACTGCGCAATAATTTGTATTCCTTATTTCATTGAAAAATATTTACAATTGTGATAAGACCCATGGAGAATACTATATTCAGCAGAGAGCTGGTTTATTTAATCCATTGGAAATATTGCATTTTCACTATAAAACTCTCCCGACAGAAGTCTTGAAATTAAAATGATTTTTGAAGCTGATAGTAACATTGCCAAAAAAAAACCCCAACAAATCAGAGTTCTAGTGTTGTGTGATTCCCAATGGAGGGAGGGATGCACTTTTAGACCCAGGATGACTTCCCTGGGTGTAAGCAAGAAGATGGGTTTATCCATAGGGAAGAAGAGAATTCCAGCTGTATCTTAGGATTCATCTTTTCTGGCTTTGTTAGCCACTTCATAAACAGTTATTGATCCTCCCTGAGATTTTCAGAGGGGCCAAAATTATTTCCATGTCTGTAGGTGTGTTTAGAAACTAAGCACCATGGTGAATGTAGTCAAATTAGGACAGCTGGTTTGGAAAGATGGCTGCCATTGATAAGAGCCTTTGGTGCTTTTCCCAAATCGAAGATTATTCTTTGGTTCTAATGGTGATCTACTGGGAGGCACACCCTAATCTGTGCCTCAATCTGGGAATACACCCGAGTCCCAAATCTGGGTGGAAGAGATTGTTACCTAGAAAGAAGGGACATTTTAGCTGTGGTTGTTTGGATGCACGCTTTCTCTCTGCTGCTTTTCCTCTAGCAAATCAAGTCAACTATTTCTGCCATTCACCAGATAATTGGGTTGTCTGGTGTCCATATGCCTATGATGCTTCTAATCCCAAACACAGCCCCCTAAAATTTTTGTTTCCCTCAGGACACAGGAGGAAGAGGAGAAAAGTCCAGATCCCATTAAGTGGTTGGATTTTTTTTTTAATGAAAGAACAGGATAATACACAGCATGAGGGAAAGAGATGTGATATTAGGAAGAATTGCCAAGCTCTGGGCTGTTAAATAACAGGAGAGATTGTTTAGGGAGGCAGTGATACAGTTTATAACCTACCGGTGAGAGGAGATGGACAGGCCCAGAAGCGATATAAATAAATAGATTGAAGAGCAAACATTCTTGGAGTAAAGGAGCAAAACCTGGAATTAACAGTTGTCATTGCCCAATCTCAAGAAGCAGGCAAAGGGACTGGTTTACCCTAGAAAGGATTTCAGAAAATGTTGCAAATTCTCGAGACAGATTTTTCTGATAATCCTGAAACCTTTTGATGATCATGGGGCTAAGAAGCTGGTGTCGGTAGACAAAGCTTCTGGGTAGGTGCTTCTAGGAAATGGTGATTATCCAGCATTAATAAGGATGTGAAGGGCAATATAAGAACAACAAAAAGTCCCTCTCTGCTCCAATCATTTTTAAGGTATGACACCAACTTTCGTATGGGGACCACTGTCAAATAATGCGTCTATATCTAACTAATTAGCAGGGTTTGCTGCTTTCAAAATCTGTCACAGGTTTCTTTGCACTAAATAGCTGCTTATGCAAAGGAACTGTGTGAAACTCTATTAAAAACCCCAGGTTTGAAGCAAAAGCTGTTTTTTAAAAGAAAAGAAAGAATGTGCAGAGGAGGGAAAATGCATGTGGACTTTTCAATAATATTGGCCAGATATAATCCCTGCCCTGCCCAGCCTCCCATCAAGAAGTGGTTAAAATTATTAGGAAGGGAATTCCTTCGTGCTATTAATGTCCTGCAATTCAGCTGTGACTCTGTTCGGTTCTCTTGTTTTTCCTCTTCAAGTGCTGTTCTGTTTTTAAAGCTGTGCTGAAGGAATGCTCTCCAGTGGACTGCAGCCTGTCACCGCTCCCTGTCATGTGTCCGATAATTAAAATCTGACTGATTTACTGACTGGCATCAACCATCACAGCTCAAGAGTTAGATGATGTTCATCCTTCCCAAGGCTAAATTTACTTGGTGAAAAGGGGCTGCTTGCTCCCAGGCTGAGCTGTCATTCAGCTGCCGTGGAAACCATAAAGATAGCTAACAGAGCCCCAGCCAGCAGTCTTTAGTTTATTTTATTCTAATATTTATTGCCACCCAGAAAATGAACATAATACAGACAAGTTAGTGAGAGCACTGCATGGGTGATTTGTGGGGCTGGTGTGTAGTGCCATCAAAACAGTCCTGCGGCATTAAAATAAAATAGAACAGTGGTGTTTCCCCAAAGTATGGCTAGGTTGCTTCTCTGTTTATGGGAAATCTAATGGGGCACCATTTATTATTAGGCTTTAAGGAGATATGCACACATGGAGGGGATTGTTCTTTTTCACACACTCAACTTGGAGAGATGAAAAGGCTCAGGACTAGTCAAATCCATTGCTGTGCTGAAGGTGTGGGAAGAGTTAGCAGAGAGGCTCTAAAATATTTTGAAATTAAACATCTGCACAAAGGGTAGGGGACATCATAAAAACCCAACCAAAAAGATTGAATTATCTGAGGTCATTTTATTTATCCTGGAACTGGCTTTGGGCTGACTGTTTCAGTAGCCCCGGAGCACAATTCTCTGGGTTAAGGAGCATGGTGTAAGGGGTGAGGGGGGTGTCATATTTTGGCTCTGGGCTCCAGCTCATGCCACTCTGCTGAGTTTTTCTTTCATCTCGGGGGGGGGGGGAACGACATTCAGATTCCTGTCAGTCACCTCGAGTGACCTTCCCATCCCAGAGGAAAGCAGGGAGAGGGAAAAAGGGCTAGCCACTCAGGCCTCTGGTTCTTGTTTAAGGCAAAAGAAAGATGGTTGGAGATCCCATCGTCCTGCTTTTCCCCAACCGCGGAGCACATCAGCGGGCACTGCACATAAATAATACAAAAACTTAAACACAGACCATGGAGTAATAAACTCGCATACCTTTCTAGCATGGGGGTGATTCATCACACACAATATTTACAGTGCTAAACAAAATAATTATACCATCATATATACTCTGTTAAGCAAACACAAGGCAGTCATATTGAGAAAAGAGAAAAAAACAAATGAATGCCCGTAACCAGCAGGATGAAATTTCCTGTGTGCCTGTAGTAGCCTTGCACCAGTTTCCTACGTCCCTGTACTTACCTGAGGAGGTTGGGGAGGAGCCCAGTCTGGCCAGGGATAGGGAATGTTCTCAGGGAGGCTTGTAGGTGCTCTGGAAGACCTTGGTCTCGGCTTTGTAATGGCCCCATTCTCCCAGAACTTTCTCAATCAAAATAACTCTTGGGATCTGAGAAGGTCCAGGGAAGTGAAGCGGAGGAGCTTAGCCCCGGGTTTACCTGCAGGCCCAAACAAAATTACTCTGTCCCTGCAATTCAAGATGACCTAAATCCCTATGAGATTAGAATATTCTGAACAGATTTGTCCCCTGGATACCCCATGCAGAGCCAGTTGCACTTCTAGGGAGCAATTTCTATTGGAAAACTTAGGTTCCAAATCCAGAAAACAGTGTGGTGTAGTGGATAGAGTACAGGCTTAGGAGTCAGAAAGAACTGGGTTCTAAACTCTGCTCCACCACTTATCTGCTGTGGGAACTTGGGCAAGTCGCTTCCCTTCTCTGGGCCTCCATTACCTCATTTGTAAAAATGGGGATTGAGTGTGAGCCCCATACGGGACAATGGAGTGGGTCCAAGCTGTTTATCTTGTATCTACCCCAGCACTTAGTACAGTGCCTTGCACATAGTAGTGCCTAACAAATAACATTAAAAATAAAAATGCAAAAAAGAGGGGGAAAGTGTGTAGCAGGAATGTGCTCTATGAGGGCCTAGGAGATTGTGGCTGCAGCCCTGTATCCACAAGTAGAGACTCAGGGCCACTGTATAAGAATATATACAAAAAAATCTTGAGATGGATTTTTTTTCCTTCTTTCCTCTATCCTAACCCTTCCTTCAACTTATACCTTCCTACATAGTAGCATAAGCCATGTCTTACAGGGCAAATCAGTTGTCCTTTCAGCCTAGTATTCTTTCTTGTCAACAGTACTGAAAGATGTCTAGAAGAACCATGTGACACTGACCTTTCTTGACATCCATCTTCTTTAGGAATGGATGCCTCAACCCACCTAACCTTCACTCTCTCCTTCACTTCCCTCTCACACTCCCCCTGCATAATGCTTATTCCTACTTTGTAAGAATGAAAACATCCATCAATATCCCAAGATAGACAAACCTGAAAATGTTTGGTTTTTTTTGTTTTTGATTTTTAAATTGCGAGCTCATTTGGAGAACCCTTCCTCAACACCCATATGATCTGGGAAAAAGAATGTCCCTATTAGAAGGTAAGCTCCATGAAGTCAGGGCCAATATCTTTTAGTTTACTTGTTCTGCTTATCACCACATTATATGCTAAATAGAATCAACTGCATGAAGACAACCTCTCCTGTTAATGCATTTCAGTGTCTACCAATTCAAAGTCTTTTCTTAGATGTTTCCTACTCTCCCCTGTTGTAATGTGAACCTTTTTTCATTTGAGTTCTGTGCTCACTGGAGTTGGGAGGATTATCTTACAGCTCTAACATATCCTGATCCATTATATAAACCAAGGCAAACTTAGATTTCTAAACCAGCTAAAATAAATGGCTCTTTTAAAAATAAATTGGAGTTTCTCGCTTTTGGGGTCACCACCTCCAGAGGTCCAGGCCAAGAGAGAGACCCAGACTCCTGTTCAGTGACCTCCCTTTCTCTCCTTGGCTTGGGTCCTGCCCAATTGTTGAGTTTGGACAAGGTTGGATTGTTCATTGTGGTTCTGGCAAATGTTCAATCAAGTTATATCCAGATTCCCTGAAGATATCTCAGCAGTAAGAGGGACTAAAAGTGTTCTTATTGGTCACAAAGTTCATGGCCTAGTGGATAAAGCAGGGGCCTAAGTGTCAGAAGTACCTGGGCTCTGACACTTGTGTGCAGTGTGACCTTCCGCAAGTCACTTCACTTTTCTGTGCCTCAGTTACCTCACCTGTAAAATTGGGATTAAGACTGTGAGCCCCATGTGGGATAGGGACTGAGTTCAACCTGATTAGCCTAGCCTATAGTAAGAGCTTAACAAATAACATTTTTTTAAAAAGTGAAATAGCGTCTTTGGAGAAGCAGCATGGCCTAGTGCAAAGAAAATGGACCTCAGTCGAGGGCCTGAGTTCTAATCTTGGATCTACCACATCTGCTGTGTGATCTTGGGCAAATAATTTCACTCTTTTGTGACTGTTACCACATCAGTAAAATAGGGATTAAATTCATTTCCCCTTGACTTACAAAATCTGTCAGCTCCCTCCAAATATGGTGAAACCTCTCAGGAAAATAAGCAAATGAACCCTATCAATAGTAGTAGCCCAGTGTTTCAGCCACAGAATGTTTAAATTTCCAGCTGCAATGGGCAGAGGAGCAGTGTGGTCTAGGGAGTCAGAGGATCTGGGTTTGAATGTGCTTTTTCTTAATAGTATTTGTTAATTGCTTACTATATGCACTGTAGTAAGTGCTGGGGTAGATAAAAGTTAATCAGATTGGACACAGTCCTTTGTCCTACCTAGGGCTCAAAGTCAGACTGTGAGCCCCATGTGAGACAGGTTTGGTTTCCAACCTGATCTTTTTTTCTTATTTTTTTTTTGAGTGGAATTTGTTAAGCACTTACTATGTGTCAATTACTGTTCAAGTGCTGGAGTAGGTACAAGCTGGAGAAGCAGCGTGGCTCAGTGGAAAGAGCCCGGGCTTTGGAGTCAGAGGTCATGGGTTCAAATCCCAGCTCCACCACTGTTCAGCTGTGTGACTTTGGGCAAGTCACTTCACTTCTCTGTGCCTCAGTTACTTCATCTGTAAAATGGGGATTAAGACTGTGAGCCTCATGTGGGACAAATTGATCACATTGTAACCTCTCCAGTGCTTAGAACAGAGCTTTGCACATAGTAAGTGCTTAATAAATGCTATCATTATTATTATTAAGTTAATAAGGTTAGATTCAGCCCCAGTTTCAATTCAGGCTCACAGTCTGTGATCTTGTATCTATCCCAGTACAGTATCTGGCACATAGTGAGCTCTTAACAAGTAATATTTAAAAAACAAATTCACTTTTCATTCATTCATTCATTTATTCATATTTATTGAGCGCTTACTGTGTGCAACAGTAATTTGGCAACAGATAGAAACAATCCCTACCCAACAACAGGCTCAAAGTCTAGAAGGGGGAGACAGATAACAAAACAAGTAGATTTGCTTTAAGCATCTTATTATTATTATTATTATTATTATTAATCATATTTATTGAGCACCTATTGTGTACAAAGCACTGTACTGAGTGTTTGGAAGAGTACAATAATGTTAAAGACCAGATAAAGGCCAGGAAAATGTTCAGCTGGGGGAGGTATCATGCCTATATTTAGAGGCAAATCATCCTTGTGTTCCCTTCCAACTGAATGTAGATGCCAGGCAGACCACTGGATGTTGACTTGGAAATTAGGAGTCTACTCTTCCACAGAAAAGTGGACAAAATTTCACAGAGGTTATCCAATACAACCAGGTAATGTTCCTGGGGATGCATTCTAATCAAGGGAAATGTTTTCTTTGTTACTTCTCAATCCCCTTTTTATACTTCCATTGAGAAGTGCTGGGATTTTCTTTCCACTTGTCTTTTGTGTGGTTTAGATGATGGATGGATTTTCAGGTAGTTCTTCTTGAAACAAAGAGTACTGCCCGTAAGTCTGGCTCACATTGGTTTTCTTGAGGGGCTCCTTTACTCCTTTCCTGTCAAGATTTTAAGGCAGTGCTGAAGATATCATTAGCCTGCAGAATGGCAATGACCCCCCCATACATTCACTAATATTAATAATGGCATTTGTTAAGCACTTATTGTGTGTCAAGCACTGTTCTAAGTGCTGGGGTAGATGTAAGCTAATCAGGTTGGGCACAGTCCCTGCCCCATATGGGGCTCCCAGTCTTAGTACCCATTTTACAGATGAGGTAACTGAAGCACAGAAAAGTTAAGTGATTTGCCCAAGGTCACACAGCAGACAAAGTGGACAAGCTGGGATTAGAACCCAGGTCCTTTTGACTCCTAGGCCCATGCTCTATCCACTAGGCTCTACCCACTGCTTCTCACCTCGCTTCCCTCCATTTAGCCATCCACCAGGTCCTCTCCATCTCACTAGGGTTAAAACACAACAGCCTATATTCATATTAAACAGACTCAGAGTTCAAATTCAGAAAGAGATTGCCACACACAAAAATGAAGGAAAGTGGATTAAAAAAGAAAGGTGAAGACTGTACCGTCTCTTTACAGCTGTCTTATTACTACAGCTTGATTTTACTTTTTAATGACCCAACAGGGGCTAGTTATTTATTTTCATGACCAGGCTGTGGTTCAGTAACTCAGGACCAGAGGTGGGAGTCCAAGGGAGGGGAGGGAGAAATTATGGGACTGGAATGCAGTTCAGGTAAAACAGTAAGCCCTGGAAAAGTGTTCTGGTAGGAATTATTTGGAAGCACTGTTTCCCTCCAACTTGGTTCCTGTTGCTGCATTCATTTTGAACCAGGAGGGGAAAGCATAGTGGTTAGTGCAGGTACTAAATTTCCCATGATACCATTAGGAGTAATAGTATCTCCTGTAAGTGTCTCATGAGCAGGAAGCCACCTGGCCTAGTGAGTAGAGTGTGTGGCTGGAAGTCAGAAGGATCTGGGTTCTAATCCCTGCTCCACCACTTGTCTGCTGTGTGACCTTGGGCAATCCACTTAATATTGCTGCGACACAGTTACCTCATCTGTAAAATGGAAATTAAGACTTTGAGCCCCATGTGGGGCAGGGACTGTGTCCAATCTGACTAGCTTGTATCTTCCTCAGTGCTTAGAACAGTGCCTGACACATAGTAAGCGCCTAACAAATACCATTAAAAATGATATCCTCCCACTCTATATTGTATTCTCCCAAACACTTAGTACAGTGTTCTATACATTGTAATTACTCAAATACCACTAACTGATTGATACTAAGTGCTTTCTGTGTGCAGAGTACTGTACTTAGTGTTGCAAAAGTCCACAGAGATGGGAATGAGACATGGCTCCTGGCTTAATGAACTGATGACAGACATACAAGGAGCAAATAAGAGCCAGTGAGAAGATAAAAAACAAACCTTAGATGACAATTCAGGCTGTATTTCCCCAGCTTCCACTCCAAATGTCCATCCCAAAGCACCACTGTCATGGACAGAGTCAATGTAGTGGTCTCAGCAGTAGAGAAAAGACTCCATGGGACTAAGTGGGGCAAAGACCCTTAGTTTGAGCTCCACTGATTGAAGTTGGGGAAGCGAAGCTGGTAACAGATCAAATGCAGGCAGCAGGATCAGTATGGTCACCTACCTCCAGCCAGGCTGTGTCACTGTTCTAAGTGCTGGGATAGATACAAGGTAATCAGGTTGGATACAATCCCTGTCCCACATAACTGATAATAATAATTCTGGTATTTAAGTACTTACTCTGTGCGAGGCATTGTACTAAGCGCTGGGGCAGAAACAGACAAATCATGTTGGACACAATCCCTGTCCCGCATGGGACTCAGTCTCAATCCCCATTTTACAGATGAGATAACTGAGGTACAGAGAAGCTAAGTGACTTTCCCAGGGTCACAAAGCAGATAAGTGGCAGAACGGGGACTAAAACCTATGACCTTCTGACTCCCAGGCCCATCTTTATCCACTATGCTGTGCTATGGCTCACAGTCTTAATCCCCATTTTACAGATGAGGTAACTGAGGCACAGAGAAGTGAAGTGATTTGCCCTAGGTCACACAGCAGAAAAGTGGTGGAGCCAAGATTAGAGCCCGGGTCCTTCTGCTCCCAGGCCCATGCTCTACCCCCCAGACCATGCTCCTGGGGAGGTTCCACTGTCCCCAGGATCTCACTCCCACCCCAATAATAATAATAATAATAATAATAATAATAATAATAATGCTATTTAAGAGCTTACTATGTGCCAAGCACTGTTTAAAGCAGGGGGGTAGATATTATAATAATAATAACAATTGATATGAGGTAATCAGACTGCGCCATGTGGGGCTCACAGTCTTAATCCTTATTTAACAGATGAGGTAACTGAGGCCCAGAGAAGTGAAGTGCCTTGCCCAAGGTCACACAGCATGGAAGTGTCAGGCCAGAGATTAGAACCCATATCCTCTGACTCCCAAGCCTGTGCTCTTGTCACTAGGCCCCATCGCTTCAACTATCCATGGTCTTCACTGCCATTCCAGCATTATCTAGTGGGCATTGAGCACTGTATCAAATGCACAGTGCAACACTCTGCACACCTGTATATCAGCACCTGTATATATGTATATATGTCTGTATGTATTTATTACTCTATTTGTACATATTTATTCTATTTATTTTATTTTGTTAATATGTTTTGTTTTGTTCTCTGTCTCCCCCTGTGAGCCCACGGTTGGGTAGGGACTGTCTCTATATGTTGCCAACTTGTACTTCCCAAGCGCTTAGTACAGTGCTCTGCACACAGTAAGCGCTCGATAAATATGATTGAATGAATGAATGCACACAGTAAGAACCCCATACCAGTGCTCTCTTGCATTTGTCTAATGTAGAGGAGTGACCAACAGCACTTATTAAATGCCTGGGTGTTACAGGAAAATAACTAATATTTTCACCTCTGATTGTCCCTCTTCCTATGGAGAGCAAGACCCAATCATTTTAGTCTGCCTCCATAATAATCTTTCCATCCCTTTGTTCATACTGCTTGCCTTCCTTCTCTGTACCATCCACAGCTCTAATATGTCCTGCATAATATGAGGAAAAGAACCACAGTATTCCAGGGGTAGGCATAGCATGGTTTTATTCTGGGGCAAAACTAAGCCTTTGTTCTCTTTTCTTATTCCTTGATGGTGTCCACCACACTTGTGGCCTTTTGGGATGCCACTGCACATTAATCAACCAGTGATATTTATTGAGCACTTACCATATGCAGAGCATTGTCCTAGTGCTTGGGAAAGTATAATACAATGGAGCTGGCAAACATGATCCATGCACACAAAGAGCTTACAGGCTACAGTAAAATAAATTACAGATTGGAAAATAGAGTGTATGGATATGTGCATAAGTGTTGTGGGGCTGGGGTGAGTATCGAAGTACTTAAGAGGTTTAGAACCGAGGGCAAATAGGGGAAATGAAGGTTGAGTCAGGGAAGGTTTCTTGGAGGAAATATGATTTAGGGAGATTTTGAAGATGATGGGAGTGGTGTACATGGGTCCAAAGATTTGAGAGAACCATTGTTCTAATAGTGCTATTTGTTAAGCACTTTTTACATGTCAAGCACTGTTCTAAGCCCTGGAGAAGATACAAATTAATCAGACAGTCCCTGTCCCACAACAGTCTAAGTAGAAGGGAGCACAGGTATTGAATCCCCATTTTACAGATGAGGTAACTGAGTTGCGGAGAAGTGACTTGCCCAAGGTCACACAGCAGATAACTGGAAGAGCAGAGATTAGAACCCAGGTCCTCTGACTCCCAGGACAGCTCTTTCCACTAGACTACACTGTTCCTCATTACAACAGACTCTAAGATTTTTTTTTTTCCTACTTAAATCTGGAAGAGAGCTCAGAACCTATCTTTTCACCACTGGTATTAATCTCGGGTTGTTTGCAAACTCCCTCTCTAATGAATCATTGATGAAGATGCTAAATGAAACTGATCTAATAATAATGGTAACTATTAAATACTATGTGCCAAGCACTGTGCTAAGTGCTGGGGTTGATACAAGGTGATCAGATTAAACACAGTCCCTGTACTCATGGGGCTCACAATGCGAATAGAAGGTAGAAGAGGTATTGAATCCCCGTTTTACAGATGAGGAAACTGAGGCACAAAAGTTCAGGGGCTTGCACGAGGTCACACAGTAAAGGAGCAGAACCAAGATTAGAATCCAGGTCCTTTGACTCCCAGGCTTGCACTCTTTCAACTAGGCCACATTATTTCTAGGGATAATTTCCTTTAATGAAATTCAGCATGTTGGGGGCTGTGGGGAAACAGTAAGAAAGCTGAGTGTTCTTCAATCCTAAAGTGGGGATTTTAAGAAACACTTTTTGGTAGGGGTAATCTTTTAGTAAGGCTTTGAAAGAAGGGAGGATGTGATGTGGTGGAGCTGAGGGGAGGGTATTTGAGGCATGCAAACAGGCATGATTAATGGAATGAAAGAGAGGAAAGTATCAAGTGAGGTTCAGTTAGATTGGTTGCTTAGCTGGCACAAAGATCATGAGCTAGGATGCAGTAGTAGCAGGAAGTTGATGGAAAACAGCATAGACTGAAATAATTGTGATATTTTTAGCGCTTACAATGTGCCACACACTGTACTAAACCCTGGGGTAGATACAAGATAATTGGGTTGGACACAGTCCCTGTCCCATATAAGGTTCACAGTTTAAGCAGGTGGGAGGTATTTAATTCTCATTTTACAGATGAGGAAACTGAGGCACAGAGAAGTGAAATGATTTGTCCAAGGTCACATAGGAGGCAAGACATGGATCAGGAATCACAGCCAGGTCTTCTAACTCTTAATCCAAAGCTCTTTCCTCTAGGCCATGCTGCTTCTCTAGTGAGGTTCTTTGGTTATTTCCTATTCTTTCTAGAATTTATCTTCAACTCATGATCATCAACTGGCCTCATGCATCCCTATCAAGCTTCCTGAGGTCTGACTCTATGACACTCCAAGACTCCAGGTTGGGGGAATGAGGTGGACTTATTCATTTATTTTTAAGGCACAAATAAGGGTGGTAGGGGGCAAAGTAAGGTCATTAACATAAGGTTCATGATGTTCTCTCTCTTCCCATGATTTAGTACCTTTAACAACCACGTATTCCAAAGGGCTTTAAAAATGAGCTAGAAAAATCACTCCCCCTGCCAAGGCAGAAATGCCTTCAATTCTGCCGTGGGGGTAGCAGCTCTCTGACCTGTGGATGGCCAGACTATTTACCTGGTTGGTTACCAGGTCGGAGGAAAAACTCACCTGGGATTTTACGGGACCTTTGAACCTCTCGGGAAATTCTCCAGGGAGGAGGAGGAGGGCCAGGAAAGATTAGTATTTTTATTTTAAATAAATCAATTGGCTAATCAGGGGTGGGATTTTTCAGCCGGGAATTGAGAGGGCAAAAGGAGAACAGTAATTTTTTCGACCTGTCACTTTAAAATACAACCCTCTTGCTTAAACACAGCTTTGATGCAGTATCAGAGAGGGAGAGTCTTGAAAGAGTGTCAAGGCTAGAACGGCATATTTTAAAGTAACAGCAAGTAAATTAAGCTAATTAAGCACGCTTAATGCTTGGGAATCTTTTTTTTTTTGCCTTCAAGAGAGGCTGCTTGCTAAGCAGATTATTTTTCTTCAGCATTCACAGCTCCAATCATTACCTCAATTTTAGGTGTTAACTCTTTCTCGGGGATTTGATTCAACCACTCGATAAATCACTGTACCCTTTTTTGGAGAGCTTACATCCTCTTTCTCCCTTGAACTTTTTTGATAACCTCTCACAGAGGTAAAACCGAGGACCTCAGGTTAATGAATCCCCCTCCCAGTTGTGGTTGAGCCATGCTTTCAAAGCTACTTTGCCAGATGACCTTGGGGAGAAAAACTTCATGATTTATCTTTGGTACTATCAGCCCCTCCCAACTCCCAAGGTGTCAAAGCACTTTGAGCTCCTTAGAGCAAACTCAGTGTTAGAAGTCAACTGATTCATTCATTGTTGTATTTATTGAGCCCTTACTGTGTGCAAAGCACTATACTAAGTGGTTGGGAGAGTACAATATGACAACAGATTCCTGCCCAAAACAAGCTCACAGGCTAGATGACTGATTAGTCTTATCATTTACTAATACATAGATAATATATTTTTAAGTGAATGCCCCCCCGACCAGAAGTCAAACAATGAAGGTTTAAGGGTGGGATGGGGCTCCTAGAAGGTTATTTCATCTAAACAGACTTACAGTGACTTCCATCTAATGAACTGCTTTTTGTATTATGAGTAATTTTGCTTTTCCTGCTCTGAGAAAAGCAAACTTTCCCAGAGCTGCAATGAAGGCATTCCTAAGAGCTGTCACATCAACTTGGGACTAGTGATGCTAAACTCCAGGTGTCTACATTAAATAAAATAATATTTAACACATATCTTCTCAGAGGGTTTTGCAAACACTCACTTGCTAAACTTTATCATGCCCTTGGGTCCTCCACTTCACGAGGTATTGAGATCTAGAGAAGTTCAATGACTTACCCGGATCCAGGATGAGAGAAAGTCAGTCAAGAAGGCATTTATTGAGCTGACAGCACAGGGCATAAGGCACTGAGCTATGTGAGCAAAAGCAGTTTGTGCACATTTGCTTACAGTCTAATGTGGGTGTCAAGTACTGTTTTGTGAGAGAGAGTAATCAAAGTCTGATATACGGGAACAGCCCAAATTTTCAACTGACAAAATGAAATCTGGGGTTTTAAGGCAGGCAGAGTTGCCTAGTGGAAACAGCACAGGCTTGGAAGTCAGTCAGCCTAAACTAGGCTCTGCCACTTGTCTGCAGTGTGACCTTGGGAAAGTCACAACTTTTCTGTGCCTCATTTATCTCATCTGTAGGATGGGGACAAAGCACATATTCCTTCCCTCTCTAGACTATAAGCCCCAAGTGGGACAGTGACTGTGTCCAAACTGATTGTGTTGTAACTACTCCACTGCTGAGTTCAGAGGTTGGCACGTAGTACTTAACAGATATCATTACTATTTATCATTAAATGACATAGAAAGAAGACAGACTAGGTGGGAGTATGTGAAGCACAAGTGAAGTGGAGGTTGGGAATGGAAGACCTGGAGCCTGTTCAAATGTTTTTGCAGGGACTACAGTGACACTAGTATAGTGCTCTGCACACAGTAAGAGCTCAATAAATATGACTGACTGATTGTCTACACTGGCAATGAATTTGGATGTGAGGCCAGAATGCATTCTTTGTCCTTCCTTAACCAGATAATTTCTAAGCTAAAGCAAAGTACCAGTGAAATTTATCATTTGAAACAGAATTTTCCTAGGAGTGCATTTAATATTTTCCTTGTAGATGGGAAAATGCAGTACAAAGATGAGGGGGAAATCCATATATCCTGTTCCAGAATAAGTACTGGCCTGAAAATTGTCTGAGAAAAATTGAGAAGATTGTGGATTAGAAATCACTCAGCTCTGTGTATGTAGATGGAATTTGTCAGTCTATCGTTTGTCTTCATCAAAAAAAAGTGTTTCATTGAGCTTAGTGTTAACAATTGTCATTACACAGTATTTGACTATCAATAGACATAACTTGAAATCACACACTCAGCTTCTGACTCTGGGAAAACATGTGTCTTTTTGAAAGGAGAAAGAAAGACCATCTCAGAATAGCAGTGTTTTCAACAACAGTCTTCCATATTATTACATCAGGCATTGTTTCCAAATTGATGATGCTACTTAATCAAACGCCGCACCAGTGTTCTTAAAAGCATTTAGAACAAAGCAATAAAGAGGCAGTTCTATGCCACAGTTTGGCTTTTATTTCACCATCTAATCAAATCTCATAAATTTTCCACTGTCTACCAAAATGAGTTCTTGGCACCCTTCACTGAAATAAAAAAAAAAAAAAGTTAATGTAGAGTTCAAAGCAACGATTTATGTTTCTGATAATTCTAAATTAATTCCTAATCTGTGAAGCAGAAAGCAGCCATGCTTGAAATGCAGCCCACATCCCACCCATAGGCTTTAGGAGACAGCCTTGTGACGTGTGGCTCTAAAGCCCTCAGTCCTTGGCATACACACCTGAGGTTCATGCCCTCTAATGTAATTGGACAGTTTTGTTTGTGAATGTGGCCTGTTCTGCCAAACACTGAAGTCTTGGCTTTGACAGATATATCACTTTTTTGATGGGAGTGTGTTTTGAAAAGAGCTGACACCTGATCAAGTTATCTTTAATACCCTTCAGCCAACCTGACAGTTGTCCAGCAGGATCTTGTGCTGTATCCAACTGTCAGCAAACACTGAAGGATTGTGGGAGTGAATGCTGAGGAGAATCGCAGGAAGGAGAAAAAGAAAATGTGATTTTTCTATTCTCTGTTCAGTTAGCTTAGGAGCCAGAACAAATGTTTAGGTGTATATGCATTTTCAACAGCCAGCCTATGGGAGTTTGAATTAGATTCAAGCTGTGGTGATGCTAGCAATCTTAGGGCAAGCCTGGATCTACAAAATAACCCAACCTTGCAAGGGTATTTGTCTTAGATTAGAACCATTTATTAAAAAGAGGACAGTATCAGTATCATAGACTAAATATTTGGACACTAAGATCCTCTTCCCCTATGAGTTCAAAGGAAAAATACTTCACATTGGATAAAATTTGAAACCAGTGGAGGTAAGCACCACATTAAGCTCTGTGTGTGTGTTTTTATTTACTATCCTCAAAAATCTAAGTTTCAGAGAAAGCTCTGCTCAAGCACCTTCTCCAGCTTGCTCCTAGAAAACCATATCATTTCCTAAATTCATTCCTACTCTTTAAACTGGATCCCCAGACAGTGTCCTTAACTATTTTCCTGTTATCCAGCATGGATAACTACCTATAGCATCCACTAGGATATTTTCTGTATGACAAAGATCAAATGTGAACAATTGACCGGGGATTGTCTCTCTCTATTGCTGTATTTTACTTTCCAAGCAGCACACAGTAAGTGCTCAATAAATACGACTGAATGAATGAATGACCAGCACATTGGATGACTGGAAAAGTCAAACTAGAACAGGAAAGAAAGAGTCAAGAACGTTGATTTCAATGAGCAGGGCCTGGGCTGCTAGGATCTTTAAGGAATCCAGTGTAGTAAATAGAGCACGGGCCTGGGATTCAGAAGGTCATGGGTTATAATCCCGGTTCTGCCACTTGTCAGCTACGTGACCTTGGGCAAGTCACTGCACTTCTCTGGGCCTTAGTTACCTCATCTGTAAAATGGGGTTGAGACTGTGAGCCTCACATGGGGCAGGGACGGTGTTCAACCGGATTTGCCTGTATCCACCCCAGTGCTTAGTACAGCGCCTGGCATGTAGTAAGTATTTAAGAGATACCACAATTATTAACCCAGCCAAGGGTGGTGCAAAGCCAGAGGTCATTATTTTAAGGCAGAATGAGAACAGGAGTGGCCCCCTAGGACTAGGAGGACAAATGTTGTTCTCCTCTTTACAGGGATGACCCTGATCATTGCAGCCTGTTCAGCTTAGCATCTATATCTGGGAAGAAACAATCAGACACATAGTTTGCAACCACCCAGAAGGACAGAAGATATTAAGATATAATTAATTATGATATAATTAAGATAGAATATACCTTCCTAATGTGTTGTCAATAAGATGGAAAGAAAGTTTGTCCTTGGCTATACTTCTAAGTGGATGTATACGTGGTTCAAGGGACAAGTGATGCTCCTAAAGGAGAATGAGTTCAGCATCGGACTGGGAAGACAAAAAGACCAAGTCCTAAGAACAATATTATTTGCTATCTTAATTGATGACTGGGAAGCAGAAATTGAGAACAAATATAGTAGATTATCCAGGAATGCGGCTGTTGTACCTTTACAAAACCCCACATTAAAGAAAACTCACGGTGTAGCTGCCTACTATCATGTTCATGTGCAGAGGGGTGCAATTTCTCCCAGCATTTAGTACTGTGCTCTGCACATAGTAAGTTCTTTATAAATACTATTACTACTACTATCAGATTGTGTTCTAGGCAAACAATTGTGTGATGTAGGAAGAATGTTGTTTAGTTCTACAAAAACATTCCTTTCCAAAATGCATACTGGCAACTCAAGTTGAGAGAGAACTGACAGTAGGGAGAGGAAGGAAATTGGGTTAGGTTGCTAATCAATCAGTAGCATTTGGGTGCTTACTGTGTACAGAGCAATATACTAATGCCTGGCACATAGTCAGTGCTTAACAAATACCATAATAATAATAATATTAAGTTCTCGGGAGAGTACAATATAAAAGTTGGTAGACACCTTCCCTGCCCACCACAAGCTTAGAAGAGGAATAAACTTCCAATTGACATAAAAATTAGAAAAAAGGCCATAAAAATCCAGAATGAAATTCAATCCTAGATCTATTGCCTTTATTTTTTTAAAAGTTTCCAATCTTCTCAGCAGTTTATTATTGATTGTATCTACAACACATTTATTAAGCATGCGCTGTGTGGAGAGCACTGTATTAAGTGCTTCAGAGAATACGATACAGCTGATAGACATGATACCTACCTTCAAGGAGCTTAAAATCTAGTGGGAGAAACAGATGTTAAAATAAATCAGAACTAGGGGAAGTAGCAAATAAGGATATGTACATAAGTGCAGTGGGTACTCTCTCAGAAAGGCAGAATACCTCATTCTGAAACAAATATTTTGATGAAGCTTTTCTACGAACAAAATTAGCTTTCTCACTAGGAAGTGTCCATGTCATGTCAAAGAGAGTTACTTCTTAAGCACTGTTTTTTGTTTTTTTTTTTGTCAGGAACACCCACCCGAAGACTAGTTTGAGCTATAGGTCAGTATACTAATGAGTCATTGGTCCTATTATTGTGTTGGTTTGTTCAGATTTCCCCCTCGAAGTTTTTCTTTATTCATTCCTTCATCGTGGTGTCTTCATTGTGAAATGAAAAAAAAAGTTAAATTCTAAGGGAAGATAGGTTTAAGATCTTTTGCCCAAAAGAAGTGATTTGGTGATCCTGTTTGACCTGAATCAAAGTGAATTTTAATTCAGTCAAAGCAGATCCAAGCAATAACCATTACGCTTTATAAAGACGAGAAAACGTACCTGGGAGCTCGTGTGTTGGTCCATTTTAACGCTTATGCATGCACATCCATGAAGGTTTGCCTTGAACTTGAAAAACTCTAACAATTTCAGATTCAAGACCTTCATGAGTTATTCAGGCGCTGAAGAACTTGCACTTGTGAAGTGTTTATGATCACTTCAAAATTACCAGCTTCCCACAAAAGTCTGATTTATGAGCAATCTGTTAAATATTTGAATCAGATCTCTTTACCTGAATTAATCTGTCTGAGGGGGGAAAAATGACATTCTCCTTAAATGCCAGAGGTTATGTCATATCCCATTGCTAAAGGAAAGTGAGAAAAAAATGCTTTCATTAAAGTAGATATTTGTTAACAGTTTGGAGTTAGTTCAAGTGGTAACAGAGCTCCCCAGTTTATTGACTATTCAGATTGGTTGAGCACATTCCTAATTATTGGTCCTGTTAGCCTACATTTATCTTAGCTATGGCATAGCAGAGAAAAATAAAAATTGCCATTCATGGTGTATCTTTAAAGTTCACACTGACCAGACAGCAAGCGAGTTGGAGCCATAATGTATGTATCAGCTCAGTTTGGCTAATGTGGAGCTCAAACACCAAGTCTGATTTGTAAGCAGTGTTTAGCAGTTTAAGAAGACTGTTTAATTGGATAAGCCCTCATCCCTGAAATTAATTTCACATCCTGAGATCTTTTGCTTCCACCATTTTTCATCACCCAAATCTCCGCTTCCTATCTCGACTCCTCATTTCGCTTTCCCCTAATTCTTCTGATCTAACGTACCGTCCTTCCCATCCCCCAGTGCCCTGCAATCGGTTCCTTTGGGTTTGGGCTCCTAATCATTCCTTGTTTGCAGTGTCATCCTCAAAATCATAAACATCCCCACAGCATGCAAAGCACTGTTGTAAGCTATGGGAGAAATATAATAAAAATGAGTAGAAGCCATTACTGCTTTCAAGCTGTTTATACCCAAAGTGCTGGGTAGGGAAAGGGAGCAACAGAAAAATGCAAAACAAATTCAACTTAGCCTGTGAGCCCCATATGGGACAGGGTCTGTGTACAACCTGATTAACTTGAATCTATCCCAGAGTTTAAAACAGTGTTTGACCCATAGTGGGTGCTCAACATACACCATAATGATAATAATAAAAATAACTCCCTCAAAGCATTGTGAAAATTCCATAAGAAAAAACAATAACTATAATATTAATAGTAGTATTTGTTAAACAATCACTATATGCTAAGTACTGTTCTTAGAACAGGGGTAGATTCAAGCTAATAGGGTTGGATATAGCCCCTATTCCACATGGGCTTTACACTCTTAATTCCCGTTTTATAGATGAGGTAACTGAGGCACAGAGAAGTTAAGTGACTTGCACAAGGTCATCCAGCAGACATGTAGCAGAGTTGGAATTAGAACCCAGGGCATTCTGATTCCTAGACCCATGCTCTATCCACTAACTCACTCTGCTTCTCACTAATGAGAAACGTCTGAGAAATATTGAACCTATGAAAGAGACTTTTCAGGGTAAAGTGATTCCTGCCAATCTGAAGTTAAGTATTCAAATTTATTTGAACATTAAAATTAAGATTTGAGACCTGATTTTCTTCCCACCCCAGTCAGTTGTGTGTGTTTTCTGCACTTCAGTACAAGGGAGCCAAGTGGACCTAATCCCCAGGACTCTGTCCCTCCTGGCCAACATTACTGATTTTGGGGAACATCCTTGTCCTGCCCTTCCTCCACTGGTCATTCTTATTCTTCTATCCTTGAGTTTGGCAAATGATTTTGGGTTGTTTGACAGATTTTGGATGTGTCCAGGAAGGCACTGCGAAGGGTATGGGTTTAGCAAAGAGGAAAGAATTAGGAGCCACCTGGATTAGTCAGTTTGCAGAGCAGCTTGAATCGGGGGAGGTGTATTGATCACTTACTATGTACAGAGCACTCTACTACGTGCTTGGGAGAACACAGTGCAATGGAGTTGGTAGGCACAGTCCTTTCCCTTAGAGGCTCTAGTGGGGGGAGACAGTAAAATAAATTATAGTTAGGGGAAGCAACAGAGTGCAGGGAATGTGTCTACCAACTCTGTTGTATTGTACTCTTC
Organism: Tachyglossus aculeatus; assembly: GCF_015852505.1. Lineage (NCBI taxonomy): Eukaryota > Metazoa > Chordata > Mammalia > Monotremata > Tachyglossidae > Tachyglossus > Tachyglossus aculeatus. Next base: position 62,080,930 of record NC_052076.1, on the reverse strand, counting down.
CAAGTACTTAGTACAGTGCTCTGGGCACAGTAAGAGCTCACTGAATACTACTGATTGATAAATATGATTGGGCAAGTCACTTCACTTCTCTGGGCCTTAGTTTCCTCATCTGTAAAATGGGGATTTAGACTGTGAGTCCCATGTGGAACAAGGACTGTGTCCAATCTGATTACCTTGTATCTACCCCAGTGCTTAGAACAGTGCTTGGCACATAGTAAGTGCTTAACAAATACCATTATTATGATTATTGATTGATGTGCATGAGTGCTAAGGGACTTGAGGAGGAGTATCAGAGTGCTTAAGGGATATAGATCCAGAAGAAGGGAAAATAGGGTTGGAAAATGACGGGTTAGTCAGGGAAGACCTCTTAGAGGAGATTTTATTTCAGTTGGGCTTTGAATGTAGAGGAGACGTGGCCTGACAAATATTAAATTAGACAAATGCTAAACTCATTGCGGGGGATAAAGTTACATATCATCTTTAAAATATTAGTCTCAGACCTTTGGCAAGCTCATTTCTTCACCTCCAATCGAGTTTGAGCACATTTGATGAACCTTTTGTTATTAGTTAAAATATCTCTGCAGTTTGGCATTCATTATTTTTAGCTATTCCCAATGCCCATTTTCCTTTGCTTGGTTTTATAGATCTTCAAATGCTTCTTACTAGATTGTTTATATCCTAAAAGCCTCAGCTCATTGCTCACAGAGATTTTTTTCCCCCTTTGTCTACCATCCTCGCGATCCAAGATTTAGCTGTAAAGGGAAGATGTCTGAATGAGTCCTCAAAGATATTTAGATAGTCACTAAATTTCAATCAAAAGTTCCTTACTTGATTTCATACTATCAGTCACCTTGGTAAGAAGTAGCCAAGTTTTCAGTTCTTTCCTGTGATATTAAAATTCATATGATATCGTGATCACTAAATCATAAACACTGTAAATTTATCCAATCCTATTTATCTCACTTAGCCCTTTCCAAAGGATTAGGTTCCCGTTCGCTCCAACCTATATAGTTTTCCATCAAAAATACAACAAGGAGCAACTCAGCAAATCTCCAAGAAATATGCTTCCAACTTTAATTTTATGAATGGGATAACCAGGTCAGTTCAAATAGATTTGTCCATTCTATTTCTTCTAATCTTTAACCTAACAGCGAAGGTTTAATTTGGGGATTAAACTAGATAAAGAATAGCCCATCTTTCTTGTGGCCCAATTCTTTGCCTCATAAGCATCACAGGTGACCTTTCTTCTCTCCCCTGTGGTCCTGTACGTTGCGCAGGTAACATCCCCTAGAAGAGAGTTCTGAAGCGTGTCAAAGGGGAAGAATATTCCACATGAAAGCAACGAGGTTTAGGAGAAGCAGCATGGCCCAGTGGATTGTGAATGGGCCTGGGTGTCAGAGGACCTGGATTCTAATCCTGGCTCTGCCGCAGGTCTGTAGAGAAGCAGCGTGGCTCAGTGGAAAGAGCGTGGGCTTGGGAGATAGAGGTCATGGGTTCTAATCCCAGCTCCCCAACATGTCTGCTGTGTGACCTTGGGCAAGTCACTTAACTTCTCTGAGCCTCAGTTACCTAATCTGTAAAATGGGGATTAAGACTGTGAGCCCCACGTGGGACAGCGTGATCACCTTGTATCCCCCCAGCACTTAGAACAGTGCTTTGCACATAGTAAGCGCTTAACAAATGCTATTATTATTATTATCATCATCAATTGTATTTATTGAGCACTTACTGTGTGCAGAGCACCATATTAAGTGCTTGGGAAGTACAAGTTGGCGACATATAGAGACAGTCCCTACCCAACAGTGGGCTCACAGTCTAAAAGGGGGAGACAGAGAACAAAACCAAACAAACTAACAAAATAAATAGATAAATAGAATAATAGATAGAACAGATAGAACAAATAGATAAATAGAATAGAATAAATAGAATAAATAGAATAGAATAAATGATCATTATTGTGACCTTAGGCAAGTCATTTAACTTTTCTGGGCCTCAAAACCTGGCCTCCTCCCCATTCAGACTGTGAACTCCATGAGTGTCAGGAACTGTGTTCGACCTGATTATCTTATATGTACTCCAACACAGTACTTACTTGACAGATAATGAGCACTTAACAAATACCTTATCATCATCAAACTCATCACAGTATTTTCACTGGCCACAGTTCTGATTCCTGGATCCTCCCAGGGACAGAAGACTAAGCTCACATGCATTCTGATCCAAGGGTTATTAAGGCATCTAGCTATTTCCTACCTCTACTTAATCCTTCCATGCTAGAGTTGGGCAGAGCATGGCAAGAATGGAGAGATACTTTGCAGTATCCTCTAGGTCTAAAAACTGGATATAAATGGCTGGATTATCAGTATAGTACCTACCAGACCGAAGCACCATGTTTGCTGGCTGATACATCTCTTCATTGTTTCTATTGCTGTCCAAATCAGTTCAAACAAAATCTCCCATAGTCAAACTTATAACTCTCTCATTCTCCTATCTTATTTGTTAAACAAATCTTGATCTGCCTTTTTAGACTGCTCTTGAATTTTATAGCTACATATAATAAACATCTGACTGCTTTTATTTCCATTTAACTTTTATCTTGAATGTCTCTGCTGTTTCAACCCAAATATTTATAGCCTTTCTCTCTACGGTCTCAATTTCATTCCTCACCAATACTGTCACACCCTAATGCTTTAATTTTCCAGACATTTCTATAAGGAGCATTATGAATAGAAATGCATTTTTTTTTTGTAGATCCTAAATTTTAAACCTGGAATTTTCACTTTTCACTCACTTATAATTAAATGTGTCCAAATAAGGTGAATCTGATTCTGGGTCAAAAAAAGTTCACAGATTTTCCCTGTTTAATGGACTCAAAGGAGGTATTAGCAGTACATAATTCTGCTGTTTGGGCTGCATGACTCAATCCCAGATAACATTTGTTAGGCATTGAAAGTGAGATTTGCCCTGTGCAAATTTAGGACAAAACCAGACTTAAACACAAGAAATGTCTTATGTCAAACCACTGCTTTTCTAACAAAGCTTTTTAAAAATATGCTGACCCTGTATATAGTTATAGATAGATACATAAATCCTAATTCTATCACCTCTCCAGAGATTGTGATGGTACACAAAAATTGTCCAGATAACCTAGGCTCAAAAATACATGTGGCTATATTTAATCTGATTTTTAAAAATTAGATGGAGGTTGCTTTAGATCTGAAATACCTATGTAAAAAAGATCATAGAATACATTTAAGCTTCAGTTCTATAGCTAATTTTTCTCTGCAAATCTATTTAATGTTTTGCTGTAAAAGGAGCATTTGGTTGTGGTGAAAACAAGATATGATCCAGTCCATCTCCTATACAGACATCAGGAAAAATCATGAATTTTCACATATACCCTAAAGGAGAAATGCAATGGGACACAGGTGTTTATTTTTGAAGGTTAAGATCACTTTTAACAACAAACAATCTCTTGGAATTGACTAAATGCGTCATATCTGATTGACATCACCCCTCCCTCAGTCCCACACCACTTGGGTACATATTCAGAGTTCATTTATTTATATTAATGTCTGTCTCCCCCTCTAGACTGTGAGTTCACTGTGGGCAGAGAATGTGTCTACTAACTGATATATTATACTCCCCTAAGTGTTCAGTACAGTGCTCTGCACACAGCACTTGATTAATATGATTGGTTGACAAATAATGAATTGATATCAGTGCCTAGAATCAAAGCTTAAAAGTTAAAAAAAATCAAGTGAGCTAGTTGTCATACTTCGCATTTAAATTCCTAATTTGTAGCATTTTTTCATCTTGCCTTCCATCAAACCCTTTATTTCATCATGCCTACCTATAATTTGCTTCTCCCTATTTGTTTTCTCTGAAATTGTCAACCTTATCAGCACTGTCATCAACCTTAGTTCTGAGTATACTAATTACTTTATTCTAGCTTGTTGTACTTTATAGGACAGGATATCCATCAGAAACAAAATTGAGTCAGTCACATGAACACATTTCTTAATTTTCATTCAATTTCAAGTACTGGGCCACTATTTCTTTGAACCTCCCTGAGTGAAATCCTTTGAATCTATTGGGAATCTTAAGTTAGTTCATCTGTTGTTTGTGCTTCTTTCTTTACTGCATCTTCTTATAGTGCTTCCAATAAATGACTTCCCTGGCACCCTGTTTCTCTTGAATCAAGCCTCTCATACACTACCTGTCATCTTTTTAGGTGTCATACCTTTTTTCATTGAAAACCAACTGTGTCTCATCAATGATTCGAATTCATCTCCTAGGGAGTATTATCTTGTCTTTCTAAATCTGCAATCTGACCTCTTGGTGCTATAACCAACTGACAGTACTTAGAAAAGCCAATGTTTGCTTTTTAGGTCTTAACAGTAAAACTTTTTCTAAGACCACATATTCAAAACTCAAATCTCAGCCCATTCTGGTGGGGAAAAAAAAATATCTGAAGTGTTTGTTCTATTTTTGCATTACTTTCAAATTATCTTTAATTGTCTAATATAACCACCTTTTTTTCTTAAATCAGGATTCAGGTCTATAAAAAATGTTTCTAAATAACGATTAGAGCATAAACCTGGAGACTTTTCAAATTTCATTGCTCCCATCTCTGGAGAAGGTACTAAAAAAATAAGTCTTTTGCTCCTCCTGCAATTCTGGCAGATGAAAAAATCCTCGTTGAAATGGAGCAATTCTGAAATCAGATGAACATTTCTGGTCTTGGGAGTTGTGAGCTCATTTTTCAGTTTGAGTCTAATAATTTGAACCATTTTCCTGTTCAGAAAACAAAGATGAAGTGACTAGTGGGAGAGGAGATAATATGGCCACTGTCACTTCCGCTCAGGGTCTCAAACCCTCATATACTCCAACCTAGCTTTGGGATGAAGGGCAGGTTCACCCTTTATTATACTGATGAGGCAATGGGGATAAAGAGGGAGAGCACTGAGCTGAGGTTTCAGATTCCCAATCTTCTCCCTAGGCAATAGCCATAGCATTTATTAAGTGCTCACTCCATGCAATGTGCTGGGAAAGGATTGCATGGATCAGGTATTGCCATGGTCCCTGGTCCCCCTGAAGAGACTTACAATCCAAGAATGAGGGATTGAAGGGTTGATATAGGCCTATGTGGAAAGGCAAACAAGAACACAAGTGATAAAAGTGACAAACATGAAAGGAGCAGCAGGACTTCAGGCTCCTCCCGGAAGTCACAGCTGCAGCCAAGGTTGTGACCTTAACCCTCTAAGAACTGAGAAGGCTATATTTGGCCCAGTCAAGTTCTTCCCTGGATTTCCACAGAAGCTGATGGTAGCCCTGATAACATGGAAGTAGGGCGGTGTCACTTCTGAATGGCTTGACCCCAGAGGTCAGCACTAAGGGGAGCAGAAGATGGCTCACTTTCTTGCTTCTGGTTATATCCTTCACCAGACAGAAGTCCTGGGCTTGGCCCGAAAACAAAATTCCCTAACAGTTTAGAGTGAAAACACCACATTTCTCAGTGAAGAGAAGTCTGGTTTTTATTTTTGAAATCCATTTCATTTTCATGTTTGAAGCAGGGGTGGCCAGAAAAATGTTTATTCTCTCAAATCTGCCTTGATTCTAGAGTGGCCAGCAACAGTAGTATAAAAAAACAGACCTCAAGATCCACACAACATCACACAGCACAACATCACATCCTACCGCGGCATGCCGTGTGTTGTGGTATCACATGGCTGCTGTTTTGCTGTTTGGCCCAAATTGGCCCAGCCTAGAGAATTTCTCTGGGCTATTATGACCCTCCAAAGGTTCCCAGCCTTTATAATCCTCTTCCATCCACCTGTGCCTTGGAATTTGGAGGCAGGAATCACAGTAGAGAGGTATGGGGTTGAAAATATTTTAAGAAGGGTATTTAAGGCATTCCATACCATAAAGGAACTAAAAGCAGGCAGCTGAAAATCAAACTGCTTGTTGTAATACCAGATCTCTGGCCACCCTTCTTCATAGGATCCCACTAGGTAATCCTGCGAGACATATTAACCTTGGCTGAGTCTGTGGTTTGCCCTAAGAATTGCCTAATGTCCGTGTATGCCAAGGAATGCATGTAGTAAAGGTTTTTCTGAAATATGTGCATAGGAATATTAGTATTCATATATTTGTACATTTAATTATTTATTCATCAGTCCCGATGAGTGTGAACTACTTCAGGCTTCAACTTCCTTGGGTTTTCACTATCAAATGTTTGCCTGTCTCCCCCGTTACTCAACGTCTAGATACGGATGTGTTCTGTCAAGTGCTTGCATGGGCCTGGGAATCAGAGGACCTGAAATCTAAACATAGCCTTACCACTCATCTGCTATGTGGACTTGGACAAGTCACTTAACTTCTCTGTGCCTCAGTTTCCTCATCTGTAAAATGGGGACTAAATACCTGCTCTTCTTCCTATTTCGACCATGAGCTCTATGTGGGACAGGAACTGTCTGACTTAATTATGCTTTATCTTGTACCTACTCCAGGACTTAGTACATTGCTTAGACCAGAGTAAGCCCTTAACAAATACTATTATTGTTGTTGTTATTACTATTATTATTCCTAGCACTCAGGCACCCAATGCCAAGAATTGACTGATTGATATTTAGTCCTCAGAATCCTTTGGTCCTGGAGATTAAAGGAGTCTGGTCATAAACCATCTCCTCTTTTTCCCAAATAATATATATCCTATCGTTCACATTTCCAGAATTGAGGAAAAATCTTCCTCCAAAAACCTGACTCAGTCTTGGATGTTTTATTTCTTCTCTCTAAAAACAAATTTTCAATAGCTTTAATTTAATCAAAATGTTCTTGACTGAGATCATTAAAGCCTCTGAGAGAGGTATTTAATTCTAAATTCACCAAATCCACGGATGTAGCAGTTGAGTAACTGAAAAATCAACTTTATGTCATAATAGTTTCTTAGAATGTTTGTTTACTCTTCATCTGAGACACTAATTAAAACAAGAGGCCTTCACAAGCAATCCAGTTGGCACATGTGATTGGCTAATAGATAAGGAATGATTTATAATTACAATCAAATACAAATCCCAGAACATGTGAAGAAGAGAGAGAAACAACTCTCCATGACATTGTAAGTCACAATGAATTTATAGAACAGTTCACAAATGTTCAACCATGTTCTTCTCCCTTATGAATGGGCCTGACGAACATCATTGAGAAACATTTACATTTGTTGCACATAAGCATTTGCCAGGCACTCTTGAATTAATCCTCGAGTGTTCTGATTAAGGACACTTGTGAATTTCTATTGCACTGTGACTGGAAACTAAGGAATAGTTATTCGCATTTTCATGCTAACTTGACTGGAAGTTTCAAAGCCAACCCACCCCGCACACTCTGCTCCTTTAACACCAACCTACTTTCTGCACCTCAGTCTCATCAATCCCATCACTGACCTGTGGCCCTCATTCTCCTTTGGGCCTGGAACTCAGCACTTAGAACAGTGCTTGGCACACAGTAAGCACTTAACAAATACCGTTATTATTATTAACTCCCTCCCCCTTCAAACTCGATAGTCTACCACTCTCTCCACTTTCAAAACACTTCTAAAATCACATCTCTGCAAAAGGCCTTCCCCATTACTTACCCTATCTTCCTTTCCCTCTGTGTCAACTACGTACTGACTGAGTTCCCTTAAGCATTTTGATATTCATCTCCAATGCACAATATTCACATCACTGTTCTTATATTCTGTTTCCTCTATTCTTAATGTATTTACAATTTCTGTCTCTCTGAGGAATAATAATGATGATTATTATGGTATTTAAGTGCTATGTGCCAGGCACTGTACTAAGTGCTGGGGTAGGTACAAGATCATCAGGTTGGGCTCAGTCCCTTTCCCACGTGGGGCTCATGGTCTCGATCCCCATTTTACAGATGAGGTAACTGAGGCACAGAAAAGTAAAATTACTTGCCCAAGGTCATACAGCAGAAATGTGGTGGTGCTGAGCTTAGAACCCATGACCCTCTGACTCCCAGTCCCAAGCTCTATCCACTAGGCCATGCTGTTTCTCTGTAGACTGTTAGCTTCTTGTGGGCAGGATAGGGCCTACTAACGCTGTTGAACTTTCTCAAATGCTTGGTGAACTATTCTACATATTGCAAGTGCTCAATCCACACCACTGATCCACTGATGCTACTCTATGAGAATTCCGAAACCTTTAAATTTTGTGCCCATTTTAATGCATTAACAATCAAGATAGGAGAATGAACCCAGTTTTCCTTATCCCATCCTCAAATTTGCTGAAATTTACTACTTCAAATTTTAAAATTTGCATTTTATGAGCTATTTTAAGACTATAGAAAAAAGTACATAAGTGGTGCCACATTAAATAACAAATTCAGGAGCAGTGAAGTCAGACTTCAGTGTCCCAACTTTGAGCCCTTCAAACTTTGGGAGGTTTTTTTTACCCCCTTTGGTCATCTCTCCTTTTATATACAAATGTACATTATTATTATTACTGTAGTATTTGTTAAGCAATTTACTATGTGCCAAGCACTGTACTTAAAGCCTGGGGTATATATGAGGTAATCTGATTGGACACAGTTCCTGTCCCACTTGGGGATCACGATCTAAGTAGGAAGGAGAACAGGTATTGAATTCATATCTTATAGAGGAGGAAACTGAAACACAGAGATGTTGAGACTTGCCTAAGGTCATGCAGCTGAGGCAGAGCTGGGATTAATAATAATAACTGTGGTATTGAATACTATGTGCGAGCACTGTACTAAACATCTGGGAAAAAACAATATAGTACAATTGCTTGTTCTGACCTCTGCCTATGAGGATCAATCAGCGGAATTTATGAAGCGCTTGTGTGCAAAGCAGTGTACTAAGCACATGGGACACTACACTCAGTGAAGTTGGTTGACATGATCGCTGCTCACAAGGTACTTACAGTCTACAGGGCCTCACAGTCTATTTCCTTGTGAGCCCTCTTCTTTTGTCTTCTCTTTGTCTTCAGAGCTTTCTACTGTTTTTTTTATTTTTATTTTCTATTATTTTGACACTGCAGGCCCCAGTATTTCTTTATTGGTCCCTGCCTTCTCACGAGACAATCCCTCCCCATGTTCTCAGTTTCCATTTGGTTTTAATCTGAAAATGAGGTTGGGTTACATTTTACCTAGGAGCAGTCGACTACCTCTTACATTCCCAAAGCCCATGGATTCGCACCAGGGAGGATTGCAGTGATGTGAATCTCATAAGTAAATGCATTCTACGAAGGGGTAATAGATTTAAGTACTGTAAAGAAAGAATTGAGACCTAGTTTCTAATCTTGGCACCACCACTGATTTGCGGCCTAGTGGAAAGAGCATGGGCCAAGTAAAGACTCAGTTTCTAATCCCAGCTCTACCACTGTCCTTCTGTGCGACCTTGGGAAAATTGCTTAACCCTCTGCTCCTCAGTTTCCTCATCTTTAAAATAGGGATGACATGTGCTCTCCCTACTTCTTAGATTGTGACTACTGAGTGGGACAAGGACTGTGTCTTATCTGATTATCTAACCTAGAACTTAGAACCCTACTTGGCAACCAGTCAATTCTTACCAAATCCTAGAATTATTATCATTAATCTGTGGGATCTTTGAAAAATTGCCTAACTCTCTGTGTCTATAGCTGTTAGATATGGAAATGGGATACAAAAAGTGTAATGTTCTGAATTTTTTGGTTCTCAGTATATCTTGTTCCATTAACCTTAGTCCCTCTGCATGTCTGTGAGCCCCCAGGTAAACTCCCCCTCCTTGCATTCCATCTCACTGCATTTTCTCCTTTGGCCAGAATTTTCCCTGACCAAAGAGAAACAGTGTGGCCTAGTCGAAAGAGCATGGACCTGGAAGACAAGGGAAATGGGTTCTAATCCCATCTCTGCTATTTGTCTACTGTGTGACCTTGAGCAAGTTACTTAACTTCTCTGTGCCCCACTTACCTCATCTGCAAACTGGGGATTAAATCCTACTTAGGCTGTGAGCCCATGTCGGGCAGAGACTGTGCCTAACCTGATTATCTAACCCAGCATTTAGAGCAGTGCTTAACTCTTAATAAGTTCTTATCAAATACCATAAAAACGAAACAAAAAATCCCTGTTGGGTAAGTGCAGCCAATGTCCAGTGGTAAAACCTCCACCCAGAATGCATCTTGCCTTGTCTCTGGCATTTGCCAACCTCAAGGCCTGGTTGAGCTCTCCCAGAGCACAATAATAATAATGATAGCTGTGGTAGTTGTTAAGCACTTACTATGTGCCAGGCACTGTACTAAGCACCAGGATAGACATAAGCAAATCGGGTTGGACTTGGTCCTCTCCCGACATGGGGCTTATCATCTTAATCCCCACTTTACAGCTGAGGTAACTGAAGCACAGAGAAGTGAAATGATTTGTCTAAGGTCACTCAGAAGACAAGTGGTGGAGTCGGGAGTAGAACCAGGTCCTTCTCTCTCCCTTGCCTGTGCTCTTCTCCACTGGGTCATGCTGCTTCTCTATAGAGTTAAACAATCTGGATAAACCTGGGGGACGTGACTTCAGCCTTCCTATAATCCTCTCTCCTCAGTTGGAACTTGATTTTTTTTTATTATCATATTAATAGATGAATTAAAAGCAGACGCACAGGCTCTTCACTCTATTCTGCCCTAAGCACCTCTAGAGGTCAGCGGTTATGACCAGCATCTCTTCTGCTCAGGGAATGGGAGCTGAATGGGAGCACTCAACAAATAGGAAATCAATTAAGCAGCCTGACTGAAATCTGACCATTCTCCCAATTCCCTTCTGGCTGTTTCCTCTTTACTGACTTTGGCCCTGACTCACAGTAGCCCCAGACTCAGCCCTGTTACTAAATGACATTCATAGTAAAGCCAGGAGCCTCTGGAGAGTCATTTACATCAAGAGATGTCAAACCCGTGAATTCCAAGAGGTTCAAGAGTTCCTGTCATAAGTTTGAGCTCTTCCCAAGTTTACACAAACTGAATAGTGCGACTTACTTGTGAGGGAAGATTAAAGGAGTGAAATATGTATTGCTTAGTTAAAGCATTGACAAAGGTGGAAACTGAAACAGCTCACAGTGTCAGAAAGGTTTACATACCAGTGAGGGAGACAAATTATCAACAAGCCCACCGAAGGGTAAAACCATTGGTAAGGGGATGAAATTAAGGAAGAAAAAGGAATTAGCATTGGGTTAGGGGGGACTACCTAATTTTAGTATTATCAGCAGTTTTAGGATTTATTTAGCACCCGCTGGTTGCAATGCACTAAGAATTTGGGAAAGTACAAAATAAGCAAATGATATATTTCCTGCCCCATAGTAGCTTATACTCTAATGGGGATGACAGATCAACACATTTACAAAGAGTAATCAAAATAAATAATTGAATGTACAATTGAAAAGTGAGAAGGATTAATATAATGAGTACCTGAGTGCTAGAGATGACTAGAAGGAAAGCCTTCTAGACAAGGAGTAAGTCCTCAGGTGAATATCTGCCTGGAAGTTCTTCCCCTTCACACCCAGAAGACTACTTGGTCTTGCCATTTTCAAGGCCCTTCTGAAATCACATCTCCTCCGAAAGATCTTCCCTGATTATGTTTTCATCTCCCCCTACCCCATGTCCAGCCTCCCAACTGCTACTTTAGTACTTTTGCACCCCCTAAGCACTTGCAGTGCTTACATCCAGACCCAACCATTGAGCTCATATACAAGAGAAGGTGCGTGGCTCAGTGGAAAGAGCACGGGCTTTGGAGTCAGATGTCATGGGTTCAAATCCCAGCTCCTCCACTTGTCAGCTGTGTGACTTCGGGCAAGTCACTTTACTTCTCTGGGCCTCAGTTCCCTCATCTGTAAAATGGGGATTAAGACTGTGAGCCCCCCGCGGGACAATCTCATCACCTTGTAACCTCCCCAGTGCTTAGAACAGTGCTTTGCACATAGTAAGTGCTTAATAAATTATTATTATCATTATTATTATATCACTGACCTCTATAGCTTCCTTTTCCCTACAACAGATGTGTGCCTGTACCCCCACATCTAGATTTCAAGCTCTCTGAGGGTAGGGATCACGTCTACTAACCCCATGTACTCTGCCAAGTGTTTAGCACAGTTCCCCGCACAGAGGTGCTCAATAAGTACTATTGATTGACAGAGACTCATCTTAACCAGGGCAGGAAAATTTTGGTCTTTTTGCATCAGTAACCAAAGAGTCCATTTAGCATAGGGTTGGGGGTTGCTTAAAAGATTCTCCCTAAGCTCCTTTAGGTTGGCACTTAGAGTATGCCTCTCAACATTAAAAAGCATATTGTGGGACTACCAGGTGAAACTAAAAAGAGGTTTCCCCTTGTCTGCTGCTCATGTGGCTTCCATTTTCTGACTAGCAAGCTAGTCAAAGAACATCAGGGACATTGTGAGGGGAATTTAGGGGGAGAAGCCAGAGCTGTGTTTATCCCCTACGTGCCTAAAGGGTCCCAGAGGCATCTAACCAATATCTCGTACTTATTTAGTCATCTGACAATCCTCCAAGTGCCAACTCAGGCCAGTTCTGCAAGATGTCTCCCCAACCAGTGAGCAGCCTCTGAGAAACGTAAGGAGCCGGGATGCGGAATAAGCGACATAGGTGGATGTTTTCTACCTGGCCCTTCCTCATCCTCCAAAGTCAAACTTCAAGGTCATGCACTGCTGTTAGAAATCTGACTCTCGAATTTAGAAGCCTGCCACTTACTATGCACACTCATTGAGCAATCTGGGGAGAAGCCAAGTTCAAATACCAGAAAGGAATATGAGGACAGATCCTTTTTTCACCTCCCTAGCCAGGATGCTGGCCCGGAGGAGCCGAGGAAACCGACCTTCCCTTTGAGACTCCCCAGAGAAGAAGCGAAAGGAGGGGCTGTTTCCTTGGCTCATTCTTGCTGCTCCTGTCATCCTACTGACAGTCCAGAGAGTATGCTGTGAGTGTCATCCCAGCCCATGACAGATCACAGCTACAAACATTACAACCAGCCTCATCAATAGGATATGATAGACTGTGCTGCATCAGAAAACTCAATTTACAGATTCCGCTTCATCTTGCAGATGTTCATTTCATTTTCCAGAAACTTTTCTTACACATTTCAAGGGTGGGATTTGCTGGTTTATTAGAGGGCCGGGCAGAATTTGCTTGATTTAAACAACAGTCATCAACTTCACCCCCGCCCCCGCCAGACAGATCCTCGCCAAGGAAGATCTTTGTATGTCTCTGCTCATCCTTCTTCATCTTGTCTGTTTCCTTCTATGGTTTTCCTTTGTCTGGCCAGCCACGCACGGTAGCCGTGACCACACAAATAAACAATATCCATTCAGTAGATGGATCTTTAGGCCCAAACTCCAGAGTAAATTCCATAATCAACTAGACTGAATGATGCTTTTAGTAGGCCAAGGCTGATGCTAACTATAATTCACCGTCCCTGGGCTCACCGCTCTGTAATAAAGCTTGAATGTCAGACATTTCGGCCAAGAGCTAACATACCTGTTTGAACTAGTCTTGTGCCAATGGAAACACATCAGAAACTGAAAACATTTAGCCTACTGTATAATCGTAAATGGATTCTTTTTAGCGAAATGAAGAATAATCACCTATAAATGAGTGTATGGATATGTTAAATGGTAATATGTAATAAAGCCTTAAACCAGTCCTTTGGCATAAGCAGAATAATGTCACTGTAAATAAATACAGTGAAAAGCTAGCTATTAGATTCTAAGATATTTTGCCCATCCACATTCTCAGTTTAATAGAACAGTACAAACTTTCATTATAATCTGGCATTTGGAACCTACTTGGATGTTTATGTAACCAAATGTCAGAATATAAAGATGTTTAGCCCTTTTTATTTATGGAGTTAAGAGTTATTAATTTATAAGTGACCCTATTTAATCAAAGCTGCAATTGAACGTCTGTTTAGCACAAGCCCATCTCTGGAAAATTTCAAAATAGAGGTTTTATTTTTAAAATAGACATACATTGCTGTTCAGTGCTAAAATATGTATTTAGCCCTCCCGAGAATATTTTTCTAAGCCAGTAACTTGGGCATGCACAATGGTTTAATCGTATATTGTTCTCTGAGTACTAACCCTTTACAAATCATATGACATAAAAAGAAAAATAAGTAACATTGTAAAGACAGTAATGAGAACTGTTGAGCTAAAGTGCCTCTTAAAGAAATCCTAATAAATTCCAGAATTTCTAGTCTTCTGGCAAGCTTTCCATTTAGAATAAAATCAATGATCAATGGTTACAAACAGTCAGCATCAGGCTTGCATGCCTCCAGAGCAGAAAAAACTCATAGACGAAAGATGACATTTAAAGGAAAAAGGCTGACATTGACTCCATCACTGTCATTGCTTCTGCCATAAAGCAGCTTCAAATATTAAAACATTTTTCATCTGTGCTGCATTATTGGCACCAGAAATTGTTTTCTCTCTGTCTGATACTCACTTGAACTGCAGCAGAGCTCCCCAGAGACTCCAGATTGTTACCAAGGCCTCATAACATATTGGCAGTTGATGTGATGGTGTTCATGTACACTTGCCACTCACAAAGGAGCTTCCTCCTCCCCCCTCCCTGCCAAAGAAAATGCTCAGACAGGCATTTGACTCTCATTCAGTGACTTGGATGTGAGACCTGAGGTTCCTCATCTTATGTGTGTGACTTCTTGAACTGTGTTGGTGTGTCTGCCAATATGAAAACACATCCTTTCTTTAAATCCATTTTTCATTTTGATTTCTAATCATTTCCTGGAAGACCCCAGCCCCTCTGCTGGATGTGGAACAAACCACTTACTGGTCTTGTTACTTGTAGGTACCTTGCTTTCCATCAGAATGAAGATTTTTAGGTGCTGAAACCCCTCAGGGAAAGAGGGGCTCAGGAACAGAATGGAAAGACTCCATACAGAACATTAGTGCCAGTTGTTTTCTTTTTACTGGGTAACTTCGAAAATAAGCAGAACAGTGCTACATAGTTGATCAATAGGTTTGCTAAAGGGAGGGTTCTCTTATTTTCCACTTCGATGGCAAACCTATGAAAGCAAAACACTGAATATCAGAGTTGCGCGAAGGACTCCGTTCAATCCAGATACGTTCAAAAATGCTACTATTGGTTGTGTCACCTGCTTTAAGTGATATTTTGCACAGGTTAAGAATGGTTTGCTAGGGTGACTGGATGCCGATGTTGTCTTTTTTTTTTTGAGTGTTCTGAAGCCAATGGTGAAGCAGCGAGTTCGGCACAGTGGTTGGAGAAAGCTGCCACAACCATCTCCAAACGTCTACCCTGTTTTTGTGCTGTTCCACAAGGTTAGATCAAGAATATTGGAAGCTCAAAGCAGGATCAGGGTGGGGGCCGCTCAGGGGTCAACCTAGAGAATGGGAGGGTGGGAAGCAAGGATTGAAGAGTAGATGAGACTTAATTTTTGTCTCACCATTCTAGTGGACTCTGACCAAAGAGCATCTCTTCTCCCCGGTTCTGAACTCCTTCTATCCTCAAATCTGACAGACAGTTACTCTCCCTTCCCCCTTCAAAGCCTTAATTGAAGGCACGTCTCATCCAAGAAGCCTTCCCTAAACTCTCCTTTCCTCTTTTCCCACTCCCTTCTGAATCTCTGCGACTTGTTCCCTTAATTCATCACCCCGTCCCAGCCCCACAGCACTGTGAGCATTACTGCAATTTATTTATACTATTGTCTGTCTCGCCCTCTAGATTATAAACTCATGTGGGCAAGGAATGTGTCTGTTTTTTGATATACAGTACTCTCTCCCAAGTTCTTAGTACAGTGCTCTGCACACAGTAAGCACCCAATAAATGTGATTGAATTGATGAATCAATCAATAGTATTTATCGAGTACTAACTCTGTGCAAAGCACTGTACTAAGCATTTGGAAGAGTACAGTAGAGTTACTAGAAATGATCCAATGCAGATAGCAGGTTGGGAAAACAACAGAATTGTTATAGGTATATTCAAAAGTGCTATGGTGGTGGATTCATTCATTGTCATATTTATTGAGTGCTTATTGTGTGCAAAGCAATGTATTAAGCACTTGGGAGAGTAAAATATAACAATAAACACATTCCCTGCCCACAACGAGCTTACATTGAAAGGGATTAATTGAGTACCTAAGGGTTTTGGAGTGAGGATTTAAGGGAAAAGATTTGGTGGTAGAGGGTGAAATTAAGTGGGGAGATGAGGGATGAGTTAGGGAAGGCTTTCTGGAGGAGATGTGACTTTAATAGGACTTTAGATGCAAAGAGTAGCAACCTGCCAATTTGAAGTAGGGAGGGAAGGAGCAAGAAACTGCTAGTGGAAAAGGGTAGAGATGTATGAGTGGGCTTGCGTGAAAGGACCAAAAACTGGGGTTGAGTTGTAGTGTGAGAGGATCCATTGGGCATCAAGGAGCTGATCAAGTGCTAGCCACTAGTCAGAATTTCTCTTTAATGATAAATTCAAAAGTTTATACCAGAAAAACAAGCCTTTTCTGGCTAGAGATGCTGAGTCCAGACCAGTAACTCCAGTGCACATGTAGCTCCAGGCGAAGTTCACAGATCTGCCACTTCTCCCCCAATGATCAATCAATCAATTGTATTTATGGAGTGCTTACTCATATACACAACACTGTACTAAATGTTTGGGAATTTAAAAAAAATAAAAATAAGTGATGGTATTTGTTCAGCACTTACTAGGTCCCAAGCACTGTTCTAACCACTGGGGTAGATATAAGGTAATCAGGTCAGACAAAGTCCCTGTCCCACATGGGGCTCGCAATAACAATTCCCATTTTACAGATAAGTAACTGGGGCCCAGATAAGTTAAGTGACTTGCCCGAGGTCATACAGCAGAAAAATTGACAGAGTCAGGATTAGAACCCACAACCTCTGATTCCCAAGCCTGCATTCTTGCCACTTGGCCACACCAATACAGCAGAATTAGCAGACCCATTCACTGCTACCCACAAAGAGCTTACAGTCTAGAGGGGGAAACAGACATTAATATGAATAAATTATAGTATATGTGAAAGTTGGGTACATAAATGTTGTGGAGTTAGGGGTGGGGTAGAGAGACTATTGAAAGTACAGTCAGGCCTTCAGACTGCTCAGCAGAATGTGGTTTGGTGGTGGTGACTTTGGCCTTTCCACCATCACTTTGTTGTTGCTGTTGTGCTGGAGATGCCTACAGAGACTGTTCTCTCACCTCAGGGTCAAGTTTTGTAAACAGTCTCTGACCCTGAGGTGAGAGGGTGCTCTATTGGGTATTGTGGGGATGAGAGGGTGCTATACTGGGTGATGTCCTTGTAAATTCACCCCTTCTCTGAACTTGTGCCGGCATGGGTAGATCCAGATGTTTAGAAAATCAGAGGGCTACTTCCAGACCAAAGAGATGCCCTCCAACCACAGACATTCCTGTCAATGGGCTTGGCCCAAAGTTTTGACCAGGGTAAGGCCAAATCATCAATCACCGACATATTCCATTTGCTGATGTCTCCAGAAAAATCTAAATTAGTTCATCAGCTTCCTCTATTATGGAGAAACCTAGGTTGATACATCCACTGTAGCCTTTTCCTTTCAAGTGAGGGAAAGTCCAGTCACACTGAAACAAGAAATCTAGGGTAGAACAATATATTAAACATCTGTCTGAGTCCAGCCCAACAGTAGTAGTAGTATTTATTGAATGCACTCTTGCTGCCATGCACTGTACTATGTGCCTGTAAAGTACAGAATAAGACAACACATTCTCTGCCCACTAGGAGCTTATTCTCTTAAAAGAGGGGAAGCATCATATAAAAACATTTACAACACTATCAAAATAAAGTGAGAACATATATATTCATGAGTGCTAAGGAAGCATAGGTTAATAAATATTAGAGATATTTGAAGGGTTGCTATATCCTAAGGTCCAGGAACAGTAACAAGATAGTGTGGCCTAGTGGAAAGAGCACAGATCTGTGCAGCAGACGACCTGGGTTCTAATCCCCGCTCTGCTATTGTCTGCTGGGTGACCTCGGGCAAGTCAATCAAATTTTCTGAGCTTCAGTTCCCTCATCTATAAAATGGGAATTCAATGCCTGTTTTCCTGCTTCCTGAGACAGCTCCATGTGGGACTTGATTATCTGTTATATATACAGTGCTTAGTACATAGTAGAGCTTAACAAATACCACAGTGTATTATTTCTTGCTCCCAAGGAACTTATGATTTAACTGGGGATTCAAACCAAAATTACTTACAAATAACAGAAGCAGAAGGAAGGATAAGGATATAATAGATAATAGTACAAGTATGTCAGGATGAAATAGCTCAATAAATCATTGAATAGACAAATAAAATGAAAACATCTGTTCATAAATGCTGAGCATAAGAACAGAATAAAGATGACTGTTGGACTGAAGTGAGTGGAGTACTGTGGATTAATTAGGAAAAGGCTTCCTGGAGGAAGTGAGAATTTGGAAGGGCTTTGGAGATGGAGAGAGCTCTTGCCAGGCAGATTGAGGCCGGAGGAAGTTTCAAACTGGGGAAACAGCATGAGTGAGGGGCAGAGACAGGAGGGTCCAAAGCATGGTATAGTTAGAAGGTGAGCATGGAAGGAACAACGATCTCCTCCATTAGGCATTCTCTGACTAACCCCCACTTATGACCACCAGTTTCCCATCCTATTCACCCTCCCTTCTGCATTGCCTAGGATCTTAAAGTCTGTACTACTTATGCATTTCGATACTCAACCCATCCTCAGCCCCATAACTCTTATGAACCTATTCCTTTACTGGGCCATTTTTCCTATCTGTAATTTATTTTAATATCTGTCTCCCCTGTTAGACTGTAAGCTCTGTAAGGACAGGGATCATGTCTTCCAATTCCAGTGTATTGAACTCTCTCAGGCTTAGTACAGTGCTCTGCACTCAGTAAGTGTTCAAATGCCATTGATTTATTGAAACAGGTGAAGAGTATCAATATGTCATGTGGGGAGAGCCGGTAGAGATCCTTGATCCCAACTGTGAGGAGTTATGGCTTGGTGCAGAGAACGATAGGTAGTCTTTGGAGGCTTTATAAGAGTGGAAAGCTGTGTGCGGTGTGATCTCTGAAACTATGATCTTGGGGTGTCCTAGCGTGAAAGCCAGAGGCTTTCTTTTTTTGTCGCCCAAAACTGAAAAGAATGATTTCAGGATGGTTATGTTGAAAAAATATCATTTCAATCACATCTCTGGACTACTTTTTTCAATGGTGTTAATTTTAGGAACTTACTATGTGTCAGATACCATACTAAGCACTGGAACAAGATAATCAGGTTGGACACAGTCCCTGTCCCAAATAGGGCTCACAGCCTTAGTCCCCATTTTACAGATGAGGTAATTAAGGCACAGAGAAGTTAAATAACTATTCCAAGGTCACATATCAGACAAGTAACACAGCCAGGATTAGAATCAGGTCCTCTGACTTCTAGGCTTGTGCTCTTTCCACTAGGCTATGTTATTTCTCTATTTCTCCTCTTCTTCATCATCCTTATTTACTTACTCCCCCAGCACTTATGTGCATATCCTTATACTCTGCTGAGTCCCTTATCTATAATTTAATTTAATGTCTGTCTCCTCCACTAAATTCCAACTCTGAGGGCAGGAATCATGTCTACTTACTCTACTGTACTCTCACAAGTGTTTATATAATGCTCTGCACACAATAAGCATTCAGTAAATATCATTGATTGACCAAATTACAAGAATGTCCTCACAGATAGTGATCACTCATTCATTTTTATTTATTGAGCACTTACTGTGTGCTCATCACTGTACTAAGCTCTTGGGAGAGTACAATACAACAATAAACAGACACATTCCCTGACCACAAAGAGCTTACAGTCTAGAGGGGGGAAGACAGACATTAATATAAATAAATTACAGATATGTAATTTACATGTGTAATGTACAGATATGTACATAAGGGCTTTGGAGATGGGAGGGGGGAAGAACAAAGGGAGCAAGTTAGGACAAGGCAGAAGGGAGTGGGAGAAGAGGAAATGGGGGCTTAGGGAAGGTCTCTTGGAGGAGATGTGCCTTCAATAACGTTTTGAAGCAGGGGGACGGGGGTAATTGCCTGATTTGAGGAGGGAGGGCATTCCAGGCGAGAGGCAGGATGTGGGTGAGGGATTGGAGGTGAGAGGCACAATGAGAAAGAAGGTTAGCAATAGAGGATTGAAGTATGTGGGCCAGGTTGCAGTAGGAATGTGAGGGGAGGTGATTGAGTTCTTTAAAGCCGATGATGAGGAGTTTTTACTTGATGCAGAGGTGGATGGGCAACCACTGGAGTTTTTTGAGGAGTAGAGTGACATGTCCTGAAAGTTTCTGTAGAAGAATGATCTGGGCAGCAGAGTGAAGTGTGGACTTGAGTAGTAAAAAACAGGAGGCTGAGAGGTCAGCAAGGAGGCTGATGCAGTAATCCAGGTGGGTTAGCATGAGTGATTGTATTAATGTGGGGGCAGTTTAGATAGAGAGGAAAGGGTGGATTTTAGTGATGTTGTGAAGGTGGGACTGACAGAATTTAGTGATGGATTGCATATGTGGGTGGAATGAGAGAGAGGAGTCAAGGATAACACCAAGGTTACGGGCTTGTGTGACAGGAAGGTTGGTGGTGTCATCTACAGTGATGAGATAGTGAGGGGGAGGACATGGTTTTGGTGTGAAGATAAGGAGTTCTGTTTTGGATTTGTTAAGCTTGAGGTGACAGGAGGACATTCAAGTAGTCCTAGTTCTTCCTCAAAAGGTGAAAATTTATTTTGGGTAGGAAAAAAAAGGATGTAAAGAGAATATTTGAACAGTCACTGGCCATGATGATGGGTGGCTTTTCCTTGAGGATGGCTAAAATCACATCTTGGGAGGAATATATAATCACTGCTGTGCCCGAAGTCCCCTGCAAATGGAGAGAGAGGTAACAGTAATAATAATAATAATAATAATAATAATGGTATTTGTTAAGCACTTCCTATGTGCAAAGCACTGTTCTAAGTGCTGGGGAGGGATACAAGGTGATCAGGTTGTCCCATGTGGGGATCACAGTCTTAATCCCCATTTTACAAATGAGGGAACTGAGGCATAGAGAAGTTAAGTGACTTGCCCAAAGTCACACAGCTGACAATTGGCGGAGTTGGGATTTGAACC
This sequence comes from Tachyglossus aculeatus, assembly GCF_015852505.1. Lineage (NCBI taxonomy): Eukaryota > Metazoa > Chordata > Mammalia > Monotremata > Tachyglossidae > Tachyglossus > Tachyglossus aculeatus. Next base: position 62,059,742 of record NC_052076.1, on the reverse strand, counting down.
CATGACCTCTGACTCCAAAGCCTGTGCTCTTTCCACTGAGCCACGCTGCTTCTCTAGAGGAAGAAATCACCAGGGAAGAGGAGAAGGGGCAAGAAGTAGAATTAGTAAGATGAAGGAGAATTAGTAAGGCTAAGGAGATGAGAGAAGAATGAGAAAATAGATTTAACTGAGTTACAAACAGAATTTAAACCAGCCACCTGAAAACCCACATACCGGCATTAGATAACAAGTAGCTGGAAGAGAGTAACAGGTTAATATTCACTTGAAGTGAAAAACGTGCAGAACACCTCTAACCAGTTTCTCAATTGACACCACTGTCCAACCATTGTTTTCTGCTTCAAGGGTGACAAACAGCTGTGTCTTGGCTCAGAATTGGCTTAGCATTTGGGAACGTTTGCAAACCCATCAGACTAGACATTTAGTCCTCAACCAGTATCATCCTGCAGTGTTGCTGGTTGGTTTGATCAATGACATGCCTGTCGATCACTAGTTGACTATCAGAGAGGCATTGTGACCTAGAGAAAACATCACAGGTCTCACTTTCAGGAGACCTGATTCTTGCCCAGGTCTACTGTGTGATCTTGGACAGGTCACTTAACCTCTCTGTGCGTCGTTTTCCTAATTTGTCAAATGGGAATAAGACAGCTGTTCTCACTACCTCTTAGATAATGTGTTGTGTGAGCTTTGATTATCTTGTATATATCTCAGTGCCTTGGCACACAGAAAGCACTTAATAAATGGCACCTGATGCTTACAATTTTCTATTTAACCTCCTGAGCTGTGGATTTTTCATTTTCAAAGGAAAACTGGCTTTCCCCCAAAATAAGGTTTCATGTCCCTAAGAGGTTGGCCTCCCTTTCTCAATCCTAAATGGAGCCCCACTCACTTCACTAGGCTAAAGCTTCATGGCTCGTCTCTACCAGTGAAGCTGTTGAAGGCACTAAAAGCATGCTCCTTAGATTGAAGCGTCCACATCAAATTGGTCCTACAATGGATCAGTCAATCAATAGTATTTATTTAATGCTTACTTGGTGCCCAGCACGGGACTAAGCGCTTAATCAAATGTTCTGAGTATTTAGGGCTCCACAATATCCTTCAAAGAATTGTAGAATCTACTTGTGAATGAGAATTTTGCCAGTGAGTTTTTGAAAGAGGAGAGAAAAGTGTTAGAAGAGCTTGGGAGAGTACAACAGGGTTAGTAATAACAATAATAATAATGATGGCATTTGTTAAGCGTTTACTATGTGCAAAGCAACTGTTAGTAGACATGTTCCCTGTGTACAGTGAGCTTTCAGTCTACAGAGGCAATAGATTATCCTTCGCATCTGGGCACATATGCTTACAACACTTCCTCAACTCTCCAGAACCCAACTCATCCACCATCTCCTTTAGGCCAAGAATGGGGCCTCCGCTAGCTGCTATGTCTCTCGGTATTTCCTATGTGTGGACTATGCCTTTCAGATACAGTATGGGCTGGAGCCTGAATGGCTTTAAGAAGGCTGAGGATGTCCATGCTTCACATACGAATACTGAGGATCTAGGCTAGAGATGCCAGCCATCCCCTTGGCCCATAAGAGATCAGCAGTAGACGTTGGCAGATCTGAATATTAAGTGCTTGAGAATGTTTCCTGAAGGAAACAGTTCATATATCAGCCAATGAGCAACTGAGTAGCCTCTTTATGCTTGACTCCATCTGAGAGGGAGAGGCAAAATAGAGAGAAGCACAAAAACAGAAAGGAAAGAAAAATCCAATGGAAAGATCAGTGTGGAGGTTTTGCTTTACCCTAGGAGTTGATGTCAGCAATTGCCTTTTGCCCTCTTCACTGAGCACATCCTGTGTTCTTTGGTTTAATAACCATCCACACCACGAAGAGGCAGCATATAAAAACATGTAGCGATTTAGAGGATCAGGCTAGCTGCGTGTGGATTATAAGGGCATTTAGGGAAAAAAAAAAAAAGCAGAGACCACACAGGGAGCTAGCTCACAGAACCCCGCCACAGCCATCTGCCACGACATCACAGGCCTCTCCGGAAACTGACAGACACTCTTTTAACAGGGCCCAAGCACGTCAGATGAGTCAATCAATCAAAAAAATTCTTATGAAACTTAATCATGGAGGGTCGTGTTAGGGAGTGGGGAACAGATTAAATTACCACGGTATTAGATACGGGAAATGATTTCTGTCAAAACCATCTTTACTGCAATTATAATATGTTAATTATGTATTTCATTAAGTAAGTGGATTAGAGCCTGCACAGATGAAATCACGCTGAAGGCTTTGAATCATTTGCTGAGCAGTGTGGGAGGACTAGTGTGAACGGAACTCCGTTAATTTTGAAAACTTTCACATGCTAAACATGTTTCTCCACCCTGCCCCCAGCCCCCTCCAAATGCGGGAAATAAATGCCTCCCAGATTGCTGTGTGAAATATCCAAAGACCACATTAATTTTAGTGATGTAATCAGATCATGCCTGATGTGGTCCAGGAGCTTGTCAGAGATGCGGGGGCGGGGGGGGGGGGGGCGGGGTGGTTGTGTGTGTGTGTGTGTGTGTGTGTGTGTATGCACTCACACAAAACAATCCCCTCTGCCTCCAGATCCTTTGCTTTCAGAGGGGTGAAAGTGAGGAATAGAAACAACTCTCCTTCATCTTCCTGAGTATGCCCCCAGAAGTCCCATTGCAGTTCAACCCTCTTCTCAGCAGCTGCAAGTTGCTAGCAACATCACACACATTCCCAGCCATTCCGGCAGGGGAGGGGTGAGGGAAGAGGAGGATGCAATAAGGTCATTAGCATAGAGTGCAAGACTATATTGAAGGACAACGGCTCTGCCACATCCTGTTTCCTTTATGCTACTGTCTGCAAAGAAGGTGCAGGTTCACCGCTAATTATTAGGGCTAGTGATGGTATCTTCTGGAAGTGAATCATAACACCAGTCATTCCCCATTCATTTGCATATACACTCACTCATTATTCCCCATTCATTTGTATATACACTCTTCAGGTCATGTGTGTATCTACATGCTGCTTTTCTTCACATTTGATATCTTGGGGAGGATACAGTTGATTGCTTCACCTGGAGAAAGTGCAACCTCAGCGCTACCAAAAGCAACCCGGGTAGTGTCCATTTATTAATAATAATGACGGCATTTGTTAAGCACTTACTATGTGCAAAGCACTGTTCCAAGCACTGGGCTGGATACAAGGAGATCAGGTTGTCCCATGTGGGGCTCACAGCCTTAATCCCTATTTTACAGGTGAGGTAACTGAGGCACAGAGAAGTTAAGTGACTTGCCCAAAGTCACACAGTTGACAAGCGGTAGAGCAGGGATTAGAACCCATGACCTCTGACTCCCAAGCCCAGGCTCTTTACACTGAGCCATGCTCCTTCTCTTACTCTTAGAACGGTGCTGTAGACATAGTAAACACTTAATAAATATGAATGAATCAAAGACAGTCCAAAAAGCCAGCTCCCAGTGCATCCTTCCATTGGGCAGATGCAGCTTTTAATAGAGTTCCTTAGATTCATTTTATTTTTTTCCTGAAGGGAAGATTTTCCTTTTTAGGAATGCCCATCTCATTTGGGAAAGAGGTGAAATCAGAAAACACGTGAGTAGCTACTGTTCTCCTGAACTCAAACAAGAAGCAGCATAACCACCTAGTGAATAAAGACCGGGGAATCAGAAGGGGCTGAGTCCTAATCATTCATTCATTCAATCGTATTTATTGAGCACTTACTGTGTGCAAAGCACTGTACTAAGTGCTTGGGAAGTACAAACCGGCAACATATTTTTCTGCCACTTTTCTGCTCTGTGACCTCGGGAAAGTCACCTAACTTCTTGTGCCTCAGTTACCTCATCTGTAAAATGGGGATTAAGACTGTGACCTGATTAGTTTATTTGTTCTCCAGCATTTAGTACAGTGCCTGGCACATAATAAGTGCTTAACAAATACCATTTAAAAAAAAACAAACTCATTGATAAATGGAGGTGCCATATGTGAGCAGAAATCAAAAATGGAATATGTCCATGCCTAATTGGAAGAGTTTTTTGCCTATAGGCATGCTCCGGACTTGGTGCAAATCTGCAAATATCACAGGAGCCTGCTCATTCAGCTCAAAGAAAAGTGTCCACTGGCAAGAGACGAATAAATCCTCCAGAGCTATGGCATTTCTCTTTTCTTCCTTTTTGAAGAGCTTCCAGCATTTGGGAGACATTTCAAAACAGAATAAAGAGAGAGAAATAAGAAGCAACATAATTAATTAAAAAAGGAGAAATATATACAATGCACATAAATTTACAAGGACCCAATTATTCAGTTATCGGTAATAACCACAAGGGATTTTTAAAAAACGAAAAGATCTGAGGCAGCATAACACCCGGCATGGAGTGAATGGTGGTGTAAATGACTGGAAAAGGTTGGCTGATTTGATGAAAACCCAATCAGACTCTCTAGGGAGATATTACTTTCCTCATTATTCCACTGATTGGCCTTATTTCATCTGAAGAATGCAGCACATTCTTTACAGTCCTGGCAAGCCTCTTTAACAATATCAAGGAAAAAAAAAATCTATCACCTCCCTTAATCGAAACAACAAGGAAATTAACAAGAGTCATCTTCTTGAAAACTCCAGCTCATTCCTCGGGGACCACGTCCCACCTTTCCACCCCCACCCAAAAATCGTCAAATGTCTTCAACAGAACAGGGAAGGATGGGAGGCAGGAAGAAAGCCTACGGAAAGATTTTGTCCGATCTGGCAGGCTGCTTGAGCCTTTCATAAATTTGCTGAAAGGGAACAAAGCAGGACACTTGGGTCATGGCTCCACCCTCCCCATTGGAAAAAAAAAATAATGATGGTGTGGTTTGCTTGCAGCAACCTAATCTTAACCAGTAGTAACGTAATTTACCAGAACAGTTTGTTCTGGGGATTTAAAAATTTGTTATGCTCCTCTCACCAAGCAGGGGTTTGGTACTGAGTGAAGCAATTGCAAACGAAGTACAAAACACACTTGTGAAATTCAGTCTGAGAACTGTGTTATCAATGGCCTGGAGCTCGCAATAACTGTTAATTAAGTGCATTTTTTCATTATTCTTTAGCAAAGAGGCAAGATTTAATGATGTAAGTTAACAATTGATGATAATTTAAAGTAGTGACAATAGTTTAATTATTCACATACATATAAAAGTTAACTTCATAACTTATTTCTTTGTAAGAGCAAGTTCATTTAAAATATTTTGAACTGTGCATACAATTACCACATACAGTCTCTTCCTACTTGGCTTTGAGGATTCAAAGAGTCAGCTCTCTTCCCTGCTGTTTCTAAGGCAGGGAATATTTCTGGACTTTTTGTTGTGGTGTTTGATTTGGAATTATATTTCCTGAGGATAGATAGGGACTGGATCAGCTATGTGCATGGATTGGGGTCAAACTTCACACTTCCTCAACAATGGACTGGGGAGTGATTTCAGGTAAAATTTGAAAACCCCCATTCTGGGGGAAATTAAATGAGGCACTGAAAAGGGCAGAAGAGGGGGCATTTAGGTCTGGGCCCATTTTGGGTTCTATTCACGCCCTACCAAAGGGATTACTTTCTCTATCCCATCTTCACTTCCTGTGTTTAGAGACTCTGGTAGAGGAGAGTTGTATGTGAGTCTTGAAGGAAAAAAAAATAAAAGATAAGTAAATCAGCTTGAATCAGGACCTGTGATGGTCTCAGGAAACTTTAATCCTAATGCGACTGAATAGCAAAACAATTAAAGTGAGATACATATTAAGTAGCAGATAACCTTAAGACTGTCATTCAAGACAGCTGCAAATCTGTTCACTGCGTCCCAGCACACTCTGCATTATGCTATCGTCAGGATGGACATGCCGGGAGAGACTCAGTCAGCGAATGTTGACTGTCGGGATTCCTGATTAGAAATGTGTAGGTGATCTCCAGTTATTATTCAAACCCTCCAAAAATGTCTGTCATGTAAAGAAATAGAACTCAGTAATATTATGCCATATCTATTTTCAGCTGCCTCCTTGGTTCTGATTTACTGTTTGCTCCAGTACTATTGCTGAAAATCTCTACAGATAACGTAAGCTTCAGTAGCACCATGGAACCAATCTAAAGTGCTATTTACTGAATCCATTACACTTGAAGCCATTTACATATCTTTTTATAAGAGAAAATAAGGGTGGATTAATGCTTATTGAAGAAAGAATTTAATACATTAAAAATTTCTCATACCAGAACCATGGAAACGTGGCAAGTAAAAAAAAAAAAAAAAAAAAGACACGAGTTCTAATGTTCCCATTAATAAAAAATGACCACCTGGTCCTTCTAAATTCAGCCTGTGTGGTCCTCTTTCTGGGGCCTATGGGTGCTCTTTGCTTCTGACCCAGGTGAACCAGGAGCAGTCCACATAATGAGATTAGGAGTGATTTTACTCTTGGAGTGAAATTGAGATTGGCCCCAAAGGAAGTAGATCCTTTTTTTTTTTCTTTTTCATCCTGTGCCTTGTCTCAGTGACTGAAATTGGGTGCCTCCAGCTATTCGAATATACAGTCCACAATGAATGATGACTTCTCATTCATCAATCATATTTATCGAACGCTTACTGTGTGCAAAGCACTGTACTAAGCACTTGGGAGAGAGAGTACACTATAACAACAAACACATCCCCACCCAGAACGAGCTCACAGTCTAGAGGGGGAGGAACTGAGGAACATGGGATTTGGAAGGAAGATTTTAGAAGCAGCATGGCCTAGTAGATAGAGCAGAGGCCTGTAATTCAGAAGGACCTGCGTTCTAATCCCTGCTGTGCAACTTGTCTGCTGTGCGACCCTGGAGCTAGTCACCTCACTTCTTTCTGCCTTAGTTACCTCATCTGTAAAATGGGGATTGACAGTGAGTCCCACGTGGGACATGGACTGTGTCCAACCTGATTAACTTGTATCTACCCTCAGCACTAAGTAAACTGTCTGGCACATAGTAACCACTTCACAAATACCAGAAAAAAGATCGATCTGCTAGGCCTGTACCTGTGACAAAGATGGCCATGCAACATGACAGTCACCCAGATAAGAGACTTGGAGATGTCAGTTGTCATACTGTGAGGGAGAATCATCCAATTTCCACTAACCATTTGGTTGCATGAAATGGCATTTCTTCATTTGTCTTTTTGATCCCAATCTGCGAATCATTCCTTAGTAAAATAATAGACGATATCGTCACAGAGCTGCCCTTCAGATTCAAAGGTGAGACTTGATTCAAGTGGGAGATTTTGATCCTTGTGTAGGACTTGGGTTCAAAAGATCAGTGTGTCCCCAGCAATAGGTTCCACACTACGTAAACATAAACACCATTCTTTAGCGTGCAGCTTCATTTGTCCTTTCTGGGGCATTGTCTCCATCCTATCTTTTGGCATCCTGATCTTCAAAAAGCCTGGGCTCCAGAAGGGGCCACACTCTGCCTAATTTGTCATCCGGCTGAACTGTCAGACCCGGCTTTCTTCCTACAGGCCACATCTTTGTTGGGTAATTCGAGGTTGTAAAAGCCCAAGTGTGTGTTTGTGTGTGTGTGTGTGTTTGTGAATTATACTCTTGCAAGCAATGTATTTTTATGTTTCTTATTCCTTGGTCATCAGATTAGATTGTAAGCATTCAATCTTATTTACTGAGCACTTACTGAGTGCAAAGCACTGTACTAAGTGCTTGGGAGAGTACAATAAAACAATAATCAGACCCATTTCCTGCCCACAACAAGCTTAGAGTCTAGAGGAGTAGACAAGCACTAATGCAAATAAATAAACATGTTGAAGGAAGCAACCTTGGTTGATTCCTCGCTCATAATTTTCCCTCGTAATTGTTTGCAGTGCTCCACACAAATTAGACATTTAATAAGTATTAAGGATGATGATCTTTAAAGCATTTCTCCTGGCCTACTTGCTTCTGCTCACTTGGATTTACCTTGTGACACTTTTCAGGTAATTTGCTGTCTTCCCATTCTCCTTTTGTAGCTCACCCAGCAAAGCTGTGTTGCTGCATTCAGTGCTCGTAGACTGACTGACTGTCCCGAGATCTAATCATTTGTGATTCTGTTTTGCCATGGATGACTCTGATGGAACTGTTCAAAAAGGTACCCAGGATATCTGTGGAAGTCGAGGTTTCTCAGCCATGTAGAAGGTTGATAATGGTTCCAATTCTAAAGGACCCAGTGATACTTGAAACGTTGTCAGATTAGTACTTTGCTCTCTCGGTCAGTCCCCTAAGGAATGTACTAGCCTTGTTCACTCTGTTTTCTTACTCTTTAACTACCTGGGTATTGTTGGTGGGTGCTATTTACGATGCAGAATTCAGTCACAGAATTTGACAGTTTCACCACAGAAAATCTTTGGTCGCGTGGACAGCTTCCTAGGGCTAGATCAGTACTTACCTTTGGTCTTATTTAGGCATTGTACTGGCTCTATAAATTGGATCAGAAACATTCGCATGTCATTTTAGTAGTGGACAGTTCAAAAATACAGATATGCATGCATGCATATCATTGCTCCATGACTAATAATAATTGTGGTATTTGTTGAACCCTTACTATGTGCCAAGAACTGTACTTAGCATGGGGTAGATACAAAATAATCAGATTAGACAAAGTCCCTGTCCCACATGGGACTCACAGTCTGAGAGGGAGAACAGGTATTTAATCCCTATATTACAAATGAAGGACCCAAGGAACAGAGAAATAAAGTGACTTACCCAAGGTCATACAGCAGAGCTAGGCTTAGAACCCAGGTCCTCTGACTCCCAAGCACAAGCTCCTTCCACTAGGTTTTGTAGCTTCCTTCTCAGCCCATTCATCCGGAAAGGTGTCCTAGTAAATCAGAAGTACGTTCAGCATGAGGTTCCAGGGTCCTTGTGGCACTCTAAACATAGTTGGTAGGATAGGTGCTTAATACAGTGCTCTGCACACAGTGAGCACTCAATAAATACGATTGAATGAATAAGTTGATTAAGACTGGATCTAGTGCACAACCCTATTTCATTCCATCGATGCGTTTGGGCACCTTCATTTCCAAAATGACTGGTCAGACTAGTAATATTAACCATTTGATCTTAAATCCAGACAGCCAAATTTGCTTAGTAGCTATCACAGCCTTGGACTGTTGATGACATCAACCACTTTTATGAAGTCTATGGTACAGAGATCTTGAAGCCGTTTCCCGCTCATGTACCATATTTAACAAACAGTAACAGCAGAGTAAGCGTGAAGATCACAAAGGGCAGGAACGGTCACCTTCGCCCTGGTATAAAGGGAAGGCATTCTGATCTTTAGGCCATTATCTACCTACAGAGGAACAAATATCTTTGCGGAAGCACCATCTTCTGGAGATAATACCTCTGGAAATGATGTTATAAAGCCAGAAAATTGATTTCCTGGCATTGTAAAATCATTCCCGAGGTTATCAGTGTCAAAGCCTAGTGGTTCATGGATTTTTTTTTTATTGTAAGATAAGGTGCAATATGTTTTGTGAGTTAAGCCTAATGAGATCTGATGAAATTACAGTCCATCAGTTGAGTAAGTATTGTGGCTTAACCCAAGCAGCCAACCCAAGCACCTTGCATCACTCTTGGGATGGAAAATGAATGGAACATCCCAGCAGGAAGAGAGGAAAGGAAATAGGGGATGGTGGTTCAGTTTGCTGCACTCTAATAGCTGCACAGATGATCTTGGGCCCACACAGAGCACTGCTTGTGGCTTAAACCTATAGCTGTTCACCATGATTCACTCAAATCCATCATGTTCCTGCTGCTGATGGAGAGGAAAGGAGCCCATCCACTTTAGTGGTGGTGAAAAGGGTTGCATTAAGTGTCAGAGTGGGGAGGAAAATTGGACCTTAAAAAGGGCCAGAGAAGCTCCACTGAAATGGTCCTTGCTGAATTACTGCTCCTACAGAACTGATACCCTGTCCAAATGGAGATATCTTTGTGGCATTTTTGAGTTCCTGCTAGGAAATATAAGAAATACAAAACACTTTGGTTGAATAGAGAAGCTCTTGGAAATGATAGAAGCTACACAAGCTGCATGGCCTAATGGAATAAGACCTGATCTGGAAGTCTGAAGAACTGGGTTTTAATCCTAGATCTGCCAAATGCTTGCTGTGTAACCTTGGACAAATCACTTAGCTTCTCTCTGTGCTTCCATTCTCCTGTTTTTCCTCCTCCTTAGACTGTGAGCTGCATGTGGGATAGGGACTGGGTTCAGACCGATCAACTTGTATCTACCCCAGCACTTAGAATGGTATTTTGACACACAGTAAGTGCTTAACAAATACCATTAAAAATAATTATAATAATTTGATGGGGACTTTTGTAAAGACATTAAATAGAAATGATCATTTATCAAGTGCTCACAAAGTGCAGAGCACTTCTAAATGCTCAGAAAGACTACACAAGAACAAGACGTGATCCTTGGCCCCCAAAAGGGCCTCACAGTGTAAAAATACAAGTGGGGGTGAGGAGACTAGAGACAGACAAATGAGGAGTGATGAAAAAAGGAATTACTAAAATAGTTTAAAAGACAAGGACAAATATACAAAATAAAAACAGAAGTCAGTAGGGTGTTTTGACTATAGGAGAATATTATGCTCTTTACAGATGAGTCCAAGGCACAGCTGAAGCCAGAGCAATCACTACAGCAACAACCAGCCTTCCCAAGGTTTTGTGCAGGCCTTTCGCTGGGCGGCATGGGGTCTCCTCAGTAGCACAGAAGAGAGCAAATGCTTTTTCCTGAAGAGACAGCATGGCCGTCTGGTGTTGGAGGAGGTTGCCAAGAACATACAGCAGCAGCAACTTATATCCCCAAGGCTGGGCTCACACAATCAATCAATCGTCTTTATTGAGCATTTACTGAATGCAGAGTGCTGTACTAAGCACTTAGAAGAGCGCATAACATGTTGACAGCAGGGGCCTTTGGAGGAGGAAAGGAGGTGGATACTGATTTCTTTGCTTGGCTGCGGTGGTGGTAAGGTAATCAGATGCCAATGCACCCAGGGCCACAGAACCAGGGAGGAGCAGAGCTTGAGGAGACATGTGGACACAGGACAGGTAAAACTGGCACAGAGGGAAGTTGAACTAGACAGCATTCTCCCACAGACTGAACGATGGTAAACATGGTAAGCTGTCAATTTGGAGAATAGATTGCAAGCTAGAGTATAAGCTCTTGGGGGGGCAGGTATCATGTCTACTACTCGTCCTCCCCCATGCTGCATACAGCAGGCCCCCGAATACTATTGATTGAGGAAGGGAATCATGGGTCTGAGCATTTCATGATCAGAGTCACACAGAAATAAATATAAACTTGAACCCTCTCTTACCAGACCATTGAATTATCTCTTGCAGGGCCAAGGCATTTTTGGAGTGTCAGCATCAGGATCAAGGAGCACTTGGACAGAGCAGAGCAATTTGGGAGTATCAGATGCTTTCCCAAGGGTGAAAATGATCTGAGAACAAGATGGTAGATCCTTCTATTTCAAGTGGATGCTCCTAATGGTGAGAGTTCACCCATGGGTAAGTATTTTTGAGAGAATCTCATGCACACTTGCTGAACTTGTTTTATCCATCAGCAGTCTGACCAGAAGGGCCGCTGAGCACAGGGGAATGGGATGGGAGAGCATGGATTAAAGGAGTAAAGTTTGAAAGAGCAGAGTTTGCACCACGAGAAAGTAGGAGAGAGATAATTTGGCATAGGCTATCTGAGAAGTAGATCAGCCTACTGTAATAATAATAATAATAATAATGGCATTTGTTAAGTGCTTACTATGTGCAAAGCACTGTTCTCAGCGCTGGGGAGGTTACAAGGTGATCAGGTTGTCCCACAGGGGGCTCACAGTCTTCATCCCCATTTTACAGATGAGGTAACCGAGGCACAGAGAAGTTAAGTGACTCGCCCAAAGTCACACAGCTGAAAATTGGCAGAGCCAGGATTCAAAACCATGATCTCTGACTCCAAAGCCCGGGCTCTTTCCACGGAGCCATGCTACTTCTTGTGTAAAGAGCATGGGCTTGGAAGTAGGAGAACCAGAGTTCTAATCCCGGCATGGCCACTTGCTGGCTGTGTGACCTTGGCAAGTTACTTAATTCCTCTATGCCTCAGTTTCCTCACCTGTAAAATGGGGTTTAAATGTGCATTCTCCCTCCCACTTGGACAGCGAGCCCCACGTGGGATAGGGGCCATGTCTGATTAAATTGTATCCACCCCAAGTCTTGGTACAGTGATGGGCATGTGGTGCTAAATAAGTACTATTTTTATTTATTATCCTCATCATTATAATCATTATTATTATTGTTGTCAGAGCCAGTCTAGTGCATAAGACTAGGTGATGTTAGAACAATAATTGACTGGATAAAGACCTTGACACAGCCAAGTACCTCCTTCCTACTCGACTGCATAGTTGGGGGGTCAGGGACAGAGAGACGCAAAGTGGCTACCTAATGGGAGTCCAGCCCCATCTTGTGGACCCTGTACGGGTAGTCTGGGTATCAACCGTGAAAAAACATATAGCCCAGAAGAAGGGGAGTGTGGAGAGGAAGGATGAAGATGAAGGGGATTTCTTATGAACAGTCCCCTGGGAAATGATACTAAGAAGTAGGCAGGAGTTTCAGGGGTTGAAGGGGCCTGCAGAAAGTTAAAGGAGACTGCCAACCGTTGATTGGATGGGGACCCAACTGGAGCCAGGAAGTGAAGGACAAGACAGTGGGGATTGAGACTGTGTCCAGTGCGATTTGCTTGTATCCATTCCAGTGCTTAGTAAAGTCTGGGCACATAATAAGCACTTAAAAAATACCATTGTTGTTACTATTATTATTGTGACCCTGGGAGGAGCCACTCACCTACAGCTGGAGTCTGCTCCCTGTGGCTGAGCTGCAGCCAAACACTGAGACAGATAACCATGCCTACCTGTCCATGGGGCTGTGTACAGGGCTCCGGGGGATGGCCCAGGAGCATGGGAGCCTCATCCTGGTACATCAGCTTACTCCGGCTGCTGGATCTCTCCCACTGGGCAAAGAATGCAGACACTCCAGCTACTGCTGCTGCTGCTCTGCATTGCTTTCTTCAGCTCTAGCAAGTGCCACCTGGGATAGTGTGGGCCTGGTCCCCTGCCTGACCTGCACGAGGCCTCCACATGGCTGGTCACCCATCCTGATTGCCTTGGCACTCCCAGATCCCAGCCCCCAAACTTCTAATCTGCCACCACTTCTCCTTATCCATTTGTCCCACACCTCTTTGCCCACAACTAACGGAGAGCCTGGTTAGTCTGGACCTGAGATCCCCCTCTTGAAACATCCAGACACCCCAAGCCACTCACCTGACTCCTTTCTCAGGGCCTTGGGGAGGTCACACTGAGAACACAAATTAAACTTTGAAGGCAGCAGTCACAACAACCAGAAGGAAGTGTTTCTTCACCAGTGGGAAGTATGCATAGGGAATTTGTTACCCCAGGAAGTTGTGAAAGCTAAAAAAAAAAAACAAAAACCACTGAGTTCCCAAAGAGTTTGGCTAAATTTGTGAATGAGAAGTTAATAATGGGTTACCAGAGGAAAAAGTAGAAGATATAGTTGAACCATGTAGACTGTAAACTTGTTGTGGGCAGGGAACGTGTCTACCAACTCTGTTTTATTGTACTCTCCCAAGTGTGAGCCTGTTGTTGGGTGGGGATTGTCTCTATCTGTTGCTGAATTATACTTTCCAAGCACTTAATACACTGCTCTGCACACAGTAAGTACTCAATAAATATGATTGAATGAATGAATGAAGTGCTTAGTACAGTGCTCTGCACACAACAAGTGCTCAGTAAATGCGATTGACTGATATTAGAGAAGTTAGGCAGCTCAGAGTTTGGATAAATATAGTCAATCAATCAATGGTATTTATTGAGCATTTAACTATGTGCAGAGCATTGTACTAAGCGCTTGGGAGAGTATAATACAACAGCATTAGCAGACACATTCCCCGCCTGTAACAAGCTTACAGTCCAGAGGTGGAGACTAGGACGGATAGGTCTTTGATGGATTATTGGAAGTAACAATTAGGGATGTTGGATGATCGACAACGAGGCTAGAAACGATTGAATTAATGAATGAAGTGCTTAGTACAGTGCTCTGCACACAGTAAGTGCTCAGTAAATGCAATTGATTGATATTAGAGAAGTTAGGCAGCTCAGAGTTTGTTGTCTGTCTCCCCCTTCTAGACTGTGAGCCTGGTGCTGGGTAGGGACCTTCTCTATATGTTGCCAACTTGGACTTTCCAAGCGCTTAGTACAGTGCTCTGCACACAGTAAGCACTCAATAAATATGATTGAGTGAATGAATGAATAAATATAGTCAATCAATGGTATTTATCGATCATTTAACTATGTGCAGAGCACTGTACTAAGTGCTTGGGAGAGTATAATACGACAGAATCAGCAGACACATTCCCTACGTATAACGAGCTTACAGTCCGGAGGCGGAGACCAGGACGGATAGGTCTCTGGTGGATTACTGGAAGTAACAATTAGGGATGTTGGGTGATACACACAACAACGAAGCTAGGAACCATTGGCAAGATTCCCTGCCACCTTCCCATTGTACCACCTGGGGCTGCCACTCCAGAAATGCCTTTAGCATGCTCGGCCCAGGGAGGTTCAAGTCGTGTCAGCACACCATCTCTTCCGATTTCAGAGCCTTGGGAAGGTTTTGGACTTGGGCAGCTGCACCCTGACACCTCTACCCCCTTTACCACCGGAATTGTTAGACTCTGAACTTAATCTCTCAAGAGATTTTTGTGTTTATATCATTTCATTTTTCATTCGGTGTCTATGGCCAAATCTGTCCCCTACTTGTTCCTAGACCGTGAGCCCCTGGAGAGTGTCTAATTCTGAGCTGTGTATTTTTTTTTCTACAGCTCTCTCTACACAGTAAGCGCTTGTTAATACTATCATTCCTACTCCTCCTAGAACAGCAACCCTCACCTTGATCCTCCTTGCCATTACTTGTCTATCAGCTGTATTTCCGTCTTCTAAGCACTGAAGGATTTTCTACAATAAATGCCACTGATTGATTGCCTGACAACACTAGGGTGGGTGGATCATTGGTCTAACCCAATATGGCATTTCCCACAGAGTTAGGGCTCAATAAATACCACTGATTGTTTGATCGAATGATTCTGACAGGAGTGTTTGCACTCCATCTACTGGATGGCATATGATGAAGATTAAGGAACATTCTGTAGTATTCTGAGCAGGATCAGGGCCTCTAGACTGTAAGTTTGTTGCGGGCAGGGAATGTGTCTGTTTATTGGTACATTGTACTCTTCCAAGCACTTTTTACAGTGACTGCCACACAGTAAGTGCTCAATAAATAAGTTTGAATGAATGAATGAAGGTCAGGGGGCATCTTGCACACTGGACCTGTTAACCCCTCCTGTACTGGAATAGGGCCCAGTTGCCACCGGCCACAAAAGTGCCACAGCCCTGAATGGGGTTCACACTATGACCTAGACAGTAATCTCCTTGTCAATCCATTGATCAATCGATAATATTTATTGAGCCCTTACTGTGTGCAGAGCACTGTGCTAAGCACTTGGGAAAGTACAATATAACAGAGCAGAGAGCTGGTAATCAGTAAACCTTGACTCTAATCCCACCTCTAACTCTGACTTGCTAGATGACCATAGGCAAGGTCCTTAACCTCTCTGGGCCTCAGTTTCCTTAACTGTAAAATGAACCTCACCTCACCTCTTAGATTGTGAGACAAGGATTGTATCTAAGTTGATTATTTTGTAACTACCCCAGAACTTAGCCCAGTCCTGGGAAGATAGTAAGCATAATATTTAAAAATATATTTTTCTTTTTTGAATACCAGGAACCCAAAGAAATACCATGTTAATAGTAGGTAAAACTTTTTATTTCCCCTCCAACTGAATTTTTAGGTAGCCCTACACTGGTCTGCAGGGCTGTTTTATGTTTTGCTTAGAAAATGACCCTGTAGGAAAATTCAGGGCCAGGCCCACTTTTCCTAAAGAAAAGCGGTGACACAGAGATGGATTTAAGTGACCAGTGCACTATTAAGCAGATTTAGCACCCTTAAAATAAAGGACGGGTGCGGAATATACAAAAGATGCCATGAGGCAATTTCTGCAATGGTAAATTGATCCCCCAAATTGGCCCTGAAATAAATTCCTCATGTCATTAGGGTGCAGATTCTCAACTGACCCCTACATAAATCAACCAACCGAAATCTTCTTTGAAAGTGCAAAAATCCCTTTAAAATCACAAACTGTAGTTATGAATGTAAATGGTTACCCCAGCTATTGCACTCGACAATTCGTTCCAGGATCAGAGAGCTCTCAGTAGTATGCATATATATATGCATATATATATATCTATATCTATATAGATATAGATATATATATATATGTATATATATGTATACAGAGAGATCTGTATACACCTCTCTCTATATATACAGGTGTGAGTGGGATCTCACTATCAGCAGTGTCATCTTCTAAAGCTAAATATATGCTTTGTACGTGTGAGATATTTTTTGGTTAGTGTTCTTGGTTGTAAAGGCCCACCAGACATGATCAGAAACTCCTTGAGGGCAAGAATTGGTTTTTGAGGGAGTGGGACCATACTTAGTCCCTGCATAACAGTCCCAGGCCAGTGACCCAATGGTAACAATATCTACTCTAAGATAACTGGTCAGTCTATGAAAGGTAGTCTGCCCAAGAGGAGAGACACAAACTCTTTGTGCTCAGGGAACGTATCACTTCATTATTTTGTATTTCTCCAAAACCAGGTGCAGGGCTCCACACCATTCATTCATTCAATCATGTTTATTAAGCACTTACTGTGTGCAGAGCACTGTACTAAGAGTTTGGGAAGATAAAATACAACAACGAAGAGTGATGATCCCTGCCCACAACGAGCTCACAGTCTAGATGGGGGGGAGACAGACATCAATACAAATAAATAAAATTACAGATAGATAAGTACTGTGGGGCAGAGAGAGGGGGAAAGCGGAAAGGGAGCAAGTCAGGGCAATGCAGAAGGGAGTGGGAGATGAAGAAAAGTGGGGCATAGTCTGGGAAGGCCTCTTGGAGGAGCTGTGCATTCAATAGGCTTTGAAGTGGGGAGAGAATTGTCTGGCAGATTTAAGGGGGGGACCAAGCCAGAGGTAGGACATGGGCCGGGGGTCGGTGGCGAGACAGGCGAGATCAAGGCACCAAAGTGAGAAGTCAATAATTCTGTTGCTGTGGCTGCTGCTACTACTTCTACTATTCTGATGCCCTCTTTAGAATTCTCCCCAACTTATAGTTTGGCATGCTGCCCTTCATCTCTGTAACATAAAGTTTAAGCAAGTCCCCATAGGGAGGTGGGTCAGAGATGATGATGATGATGATGATGATGATAGCATTTATTAAGTGCTTACTATGTGCAAAGCACAGTTCTAAGTGCTGGAGAGGTTACAAGATGATCAGGTTGTCCCACGGGGGCTCACGGTCTTCATCCCCATTTTACAGATGAGGTAACTGAGGCACAGAGAAGTTAAGTGACTTGCCCAAAGTCACACAGCTGACAATTGGCAGAGCTGGGATTTGAACCCATGACCTCTGACTCCATGCATGAAAGGACTCCATGCAGGAAAGAGCATGGAAAGAGCCATGCTGCTTCTCAAACTAGATCAAACTAGAGACCCAGGATTAACCCTTCACTTTCTTCCTCATCAAATACCATTTAACAGTGGGGAGAAGGAACGAGGAAAGATTTATTCTGTTGTTCTCAGGGTTGGGCTCACAAGGCTTTCACTCCTCCAAACCATTCTCTCCTCTTGGTGGGAGTAGTTCGAGAAGGGGGGAGATGGACGAGGGTTGAGGGGAATTGACCATACTTCTTTCAGATCTGCATGACTCATTTGTCTGTTTTTCCATCTGACGATGTACAGTCGAAGCCTCTCCCACCCCCCCAGCCCCCCAGCCCTCATTCTCCTCCTCCTCCTCCTCCTCCTCCCCCAGTTTTCAATTGGAAATACCATATCACCATGTGTGTCCTGACCTGATCCGCTGGACTCCTGCTGGGTGTAACCCCTCAAGCAAGCTGTCTTGGATTAGTTGTGTGGGCAAGAGAGTTCAGCTCCAAGACCTGTTTCCTGATCGCTAGCCTGAAAAATAAAAATAAAATAAAGGAAATTTTTTTAATGCTTATAAAATGAGCCGGGCAATTCCCAAAATGGAAACAAAGCTAAATTAACCCAAAGTTATGTAGCATTTAAAACCAGGAGGCAGCGCGAGTTCTCCGCGCGTCAGCAAGAATCCAAATGAGTTTGAAAGACATTTTCTGTTTTTCTCTAACTGAGTACTGTTGTGAGATGAGCTAACTTAACAATTAAAAGATGAGACGGATGGCTTCAATTGTGGTGGCTGGGCCGGCTAATGCCATTCTGCCTTTAGTGCCTTATTAATTCAGAATCCCACGTGGGTCAGGGACCGTGTCCAACCTGGTGGTCTTGTATCCGCCCAGAATTTGGCACATAGTAAGCGCTTATCAGACCCAAAAATCATTAAATTAAAATTATTATTATTTGGGGCCAAAGTGTTTGCCATGAATCTCAAATTCACCTTTCCTTTTTCATCTCAACTGATCCTAAATGGACTCGGGAAGTTAAATCGAAAACTTAGGGTGGACTTAATCTGAAACCTCTCTGTGAGGCTCTAAGATGTACAAATCAAATGGATGCCTTAAGAATCCAGGCTTTTTTTCTTTTTTTTTTTTTTTAACGTTTTGAAAGAGCTCACCCATGGGGCTTCAGCGTGACTCTGTCTGTCTGGGGCCTGAGGTCAGGGAGTGTTCAAAGGAACTGTCACTGTCTCCTGTTTTCTTTTTCCTTTTTTTCCTGGGCGTTAAATGGTTAATGTTCCCTCATCTTTGATTTATTTATTAAGACTATTTTACCAGGAAGCACAACAGAGACAGGACCTTCTCATTTACAGTGAGACCCTAGAGAGCAGTAAATTTACATGCACAAAGGGCTAGCAACAACCCCTGAACCTTTCGTGTTTATTTGGATAGCCCACCCTGCTGGTCAGGCCTTTTGTTAGGGAGCCAGGTACAACAAGGCAGAGTTCCACACAAACCACACTGGCAGCTTTGTTGACCAGGTCAGAGGATGGCTTGCCCTTAAATGGTTCCCCTGGCCGCTCACCCTTTGCCCCGGGAAAATGAAGTTCAACCCGACGGCCGGTTGAAGTTTTAGCATTTCCTTTCAGCGTCTGCCAATCTATCAAAATTCAGCTACCGCTGTGAACCCATCAACTCGGCTGAAAAAAAAAAAGAACAGGCTTTCCACAGACCCCCACAACGCAGCAATTATTTATCCCGGCCTGAACTTTAGTTGACCTTTGCAGTCAGGGTAGAAGTTGCGGTGGGTAGCACCTTCGTGTATATGCTTTCCTCTTCCCCTAACCCCCAACCTAAGGATATTTGATTCTAAATCCTGCCCCAAAACACAGTTGACGAGGGAAGATGTATTTTAGAACCTGAGAGCCCTCCCACTCTTAGGTTTTCTACCAAAGCCAGGAGAGTGCATGTGGACTTGTCTATTACCCTGGTCAGTTTGAATTCGCTATGTAAAGGGAACAATCAAAACAAGTGGATTCCATTCAGAAGGATTTATGGGGGAAATTCGGGCAACTCACCAAACCAGAAAAGAGATACCTATCTGTACAAATGAATGTAAAGAGCCTCTATGCACAATCTTCCACTCCAGGTTAAAGAACCTGGTGATATCTTGTATAAGTAGATAGAGTTGGGTGGGGGGGTTTCCTATTTTTTCCAAGTGAGGGGAAAATCCAGACTGCAATAAGGGTTATAGAGGGTGTAGCTCCCTCTGTAAATTTAAAGTGACCTAAGGGACATAATTACATAAATCTCATCATGAGACAATATACTTTTTATTTGTTTGAATTTTATTTGTATTGGTAAAACTGACCTGAAACTGACACAAGTTTATTAGAAAAAGGACTCTCTAAAACAGAGTGGGCTGGTCTTCTTACTTAAGATGGATGTGCCAACTTCTAGTATGATTAGAGAAATGGATAACTCACTAACATCTGTGCAAACTACAATAAAAAGGGATTTAGTGTTACCCCAAGGAAGGTAAAAGAGGCTGTCTGTCCATTAAACGCTTTATTACAGTGCCAGCAGCTTTTTTCTAATTCAGTTATTCCTGCACAGAGCTCAGCACTGTGACTGCCTGTCATGCTACCAGACAGTGCTTGGGGCTTCGTAGTTTTTTTGTGCAAGGTAGATGACAATCAAATGAGTCATTGAGCAGGGAAAGCGCCTGACCCTAGTGAAGGATTAACTACGGAAAGTGAGTGTGATCATGTCACACCATTACTTAGAATTTTCACAGTCAATTTCTGAAAATATGAGATAACTCCTTAAAGAGACAGCTCCTTCAAGCACGGTTAGGAGGAAGCAGATATTACCTCCTAGCAGAAGGGTAAGCAGTGTCCCCCGTGAAAGAAGACTGTCTTGGGTGACAGAGCCAATCCCCACTGCCAACCCCTTCTCTACTGGGAGGTGATCCCGGAAGGGGCCCTGGTGTTCAATACTGGCGAGATTAGTTGCTGTTCTGAAGGGGGAACACTTAGAGCAGTGAACATAAATCTCAGCAACCTCTCTTGACAAATAAATGGCTTCTTACCATTTTCCTGGTTTGTGTTTGTTTCACATATGCCAGATTAGGCGCAGCTAATATTTTCAGTAAATATACTTGAAAATTCTTCTTAGCTCCACCAAACAGATGTGTCTTGGGGACACTATTTTTTTTCCAGTCCATTGCTTAAATGGAAAGCGGGGAGTCCGTTTAGTTTTCTGACTCGTGACTTTGGACTCACTGAAGCCAGGCAGTGTAAGAAGGAAATATTCGGGCAATCATCATTTGACTTCGCCAGCAGCATTAAGCTATGACTTGTGTCTCTGTTGCTCTGCTATCACTTTCTCACATTAAAATCCTCTCATGGTTTTCAAAGAAAGTCCGGGCCCATTAATCAGCAAATGAAGGTTCTATTTGCTCTGCTGATGCCCAACATGGACTTTGGTCAGACTGTAGGAGGAGGAAGGGAGGGAGGGAGAGAAGGGAAAGAGATGAGGAGGAAAAGACCATGGACAGAAGGGGAGAAAGGAAAGCAGGGAAGGAGAAATGATGATGATGATGGCATTTATTAAGCACTTACTATGTGCAAAGCACTGTTCTAAGCCCTGGGTAGGTTACAAGGTGATCAGGTTGTCCCACGTGGGGCTCACAGTCTTAATCCCCATTTTACAGATGAGGGAACTGAGGCACAGAGAAGTTAAGTGACTTGCTCAAAGTCACACAGCTAAGTGGCAGAGCTGGGATTTGAACCCATGACCTCTGACTCCAAAGCTCGTTGTCTTTCCACTGAGGCATGCTGCTTCTCTATCAATCAATCAATCAGCCAGTCAGTCATATTTATTCAAGACCTTAATGTGTGTGGAGCACTAAACTCTGGGAAGAGTGCAATAAGATAGAGTTATGTGAAGCAACGGGGCTTAGTGGATAGAGCCTGAGCCTGGAGGTCAGAAGGATCAGGGTTCTAACTCCCACTCTGCCACATATCTGCTGTGTGACCTTGGGCAAGTCACTGAACTTCTCTGGGCCTCAGTTACCTCATCTGTAAAATGGGGATTAAGACTGAAAGTCCCATGTGGGTCAGGGACTGTATCCAACCTCATTTACTTGTATCTACCCCAGTGCTCAGAACAGTGCTTGGCACATAGTAAGCACTTAATTATCATCATTATTATTATTGTTGATAGACACAGCCCCCCACCGACAATGACTTTACAGTCTAGAGGAAGCAAGGAAAAAAAGAGGGAAATATACAGGAAGAAAGATAGGAGGAAGGAAATAAGGAAGGACAAGGGGGTGTAAAGGAAGAAAAATCAACCTAATGAAGCTTTCAGTGTAGTTGTGCTCAAATGAAGTTGCACTGGCTCCTGCTTGATTCTTAATTGAAATGATTCATTTTTAAATGTATTATTCTATTTGATTATTTTATATCTGATATTGTCTTCATTAGAAGCTTACCTCAGGTAAACTACTTTTTTCCTTTAACACAATCTTCTCTAATTTGTAGAAATAAAGGGAAAGGGATGGGGGAAGAAAATGGGGAAGAGAGATGGATTGGGAGTGAGGAAGCAAAGTTGCAAGGAATTGGTAGGTTTCCCTTGACATGGTGTTTCTAATTTTTTTCAACTGCACTCTGCTAAGCAAAGACTTCATACGTAAAGCAGCATGACTTAGTGGAAAGAGCCTGGGCTTGGGAGTCAGAGGTCATGGGTTCTAATCCTGGCTCTGCCACTTGTCTGCTGTGTGACCTTGGACAAATCACTTAACTTCTCTGTGCCCCAGTTACCTCATCTGTAAAATGGGGATTAAGACTGTGAGCCCCACGTGGGAAAACCTGATTACCTTGTATCTACCCCAGTGCTTAGAACAGTGCTTGGTACATAGTAAGCGCTTAAAAATACCATCATTATTATTATTATTATCATCATCATTGTCACTGAAGGGAGAGCCATTAAAGGCACCTTGGAAATTTGGACCCTTTTACAAGAATCAGGGCTTAAATAGCAACTTAATTTATGACACTTCTCTAGGCTGATGGCATTTTTGCTCTCAGGTAAGGTCGTCTCAATATATAGCGCTCCCATAGCTTCCCATTTAGAGAAAGCCAATATGAGAGGCTTTTATTCTTTACTTTCAAGTAACTGATTATTCAGCTGCTAAAATGTAAGTCACATATGTATTCGTGCACATTTGATTCCACGGTGTGTTTCTAAAAGACAGATCTTTTATATCTGTGTGTAAAATAGAAATGTGGAAGAAAAAGCTCCAAATAAGCATGTGAATAATTAGATCAGAGATAGAGGCCACCTTTTCTCAGTGTTGAAACTGTGGAAAAAAGTGCTAGCATATAATTGACATAATTGATCTATTTTTTTTCTTTTTTTGCTGCAGTAATTTTTTATGCATGCCATTGTTGCTGTGATTATCCAAGATGTGATCTTGTGTGGTTGATAATACTGACTAGATATGAATACTGGTAAGTACCAGCCAATCACAAATCTATAGTGTCTATTTCTGCATCACCAGGTGCTATCTCATGGGAAATATCCTCTTTTTTGGCAGGCACACAGAGCTCTGTATTATCTGTCATTTTCATTAGATTCAAGCTACAGCTGAGCCAAAAAGACTTAGTTCTAGCATATGTGCTCAAAATGGCCAAGATGAGATTGTCCAAATTCACCCTTTCAGGATTATATTAGGAAACAACTGGAGCTAAAGCTAAAAATTAGAGCAAGCAAACCTCCTGAATTCCATTTGGGAGAAACCAACACCCTAAGCTCCCAAGATTTGAGTTTATCATAGTCATCACCTCCACAGGCTCAGAGGAGCTTCAGTCAGCAACTTCAGTGTTTCTCAACACATATTTTAGGTGTCAACCTAGAAGCACAAGGGCATCGCAAGAAGGCCAGATTCCATTTGCCATCTGTAACCCCACAAATAAGCCACTCACCCTGGCTTTCCTAAAGTTTCTACATAATTCTCAGGAATATGAACTGCAGAGTGCCTCGTGTTTAGGAAACCTTTTTTTGCCCTTTTTATGTGTCATATTCCACTGAAGCTTGGGTTTAAACCCACAGTTTAGACCATAACTTGAACAAGTCTAGGAAGTCCAGTGATCTTGTATTTCAGTGTTCATTTAGGTTGTGAGGGTCATGCAGAGAGATCAGTGTTTCATTTTACACCTGATAATTGGGCTTGTTTACATTAGGCTGCCCTGAAGTTCAGCAACCTTCTACTGTTTAAGTAAGTTGTTTAGTAGAATATGTGTAATTGAATTGTTTGTGTGACGTGAGGCAACCAGGATCTCTTGGGCTGCAATAAAGCAATAGCATAAAATTGCCAATTGCTAAAAGGATGGCTTTTCTGATGAAAGTAAATGTAATTATTTCCTCAACTACTCCATAAAATCAAATCATAGGATTGGTGGATACATCTCAAAATTAAACTGAAAAAGAAATGAATAATATGGTCCTGATACCAAATTGTGTTCTAGGATTCAGCACTGGCAATAGCAACTGAGGCGATTCATTCCCTCCGGCACAGTCTTTGTTCTTGAATTCATGAAACAGGGTGACCTGAGGTAAAGGAGCCCCATTCTGCCTTGGTTTATTGGCCAATTTTCAGCTGCATATTAGTGCACAGGCCTGGGAATCAGAAGGAACCGAGTTCTAATCCCAGCACCACCACTTGTCTGCTGTATGACCTTGGGTGAATTACTTACCTTCTCTAGACCTCAGTTACCTCATCTGTAAAATGGGGATTGAGACTGGGAACTACACTGGGACAGGGACTGTGTCTAACCTGATTAGCTTTTATCTACCTCAGCTCTCAGAACAGTGCCTGGCACATAGTAAGGACTAAACAAATACCATTTTAAAAAAACACTATCCTTTATTCTAGGACACTCACAGAGAAGCTCCACGCCTAGCAGAAAGAGCTAGGGCCTGGTAATTAAGGGACCTGGGTTCTGTGTGACCTTGGGCAAGTCACTTAATTTTATTATTCCTCAGTTTCCTCAGCTATAAAAATGATGGCAAAATGGCTGTTCTCTTTCCCCCTTAGACTCTGAGTGAGCCCCGTATAGAACAGAGACTGTTTCTGCCCTGATGATCTTATATCTGCCCCAACACTTAGTACAGATTTGGTATTATAGAGTATTTGGCCCATGGTAGACATGTGAAGTCTAACAATCTAGGGTACTTCAAACAGGATTTCAATTGTCTATGACCCTTGTATTTAAAAAAAAAACAAAACTTTCTTTTGGTCACCTTGACCTTAAGCTGAGGAACTTAGGTTTATCTCAGTTTCTCTATTTCTTTTTCAGTGAGGTAGGTGCATCATTAGCATTGTAAGAAATGACATAAATGTAGAGTCTCTGCTAGGAATCTCATTCTTAAGTAAACTGGCCTTATAAAACACCTTTGGTTAGCTTATTGCTCCTTTTTTTGTTACCCAATAAATATCAAATGAAAGCAAAATAAAAGGAACTTCATTTTCAAAATGATAGCCTCTTAATGGAAACAAGGTAAGGAAAATGTGAAAATATTTGAGTGAAAGAACATATAAATAAACTTTCAAACTGTCTTTTAGGAAAGGAGTCTAAAGTTATTGAATATGCAAATTGCCTTATTAAAAGAAGAATGATGTCTTTTTCAGCAATCAGTTTAATTACAGTGAAACCCTTCAATAGAGAAATCAACTTGTTTCTCAGAGTAAAGAGTCTTTAGAAAAGGAATTTAGGTATAACAGATCAAAATTGGAAAATTTACACTGCATTAAAAAAAATCTAGCATAAATGGGACTAAGAGCCATTGAGATAGTGAGACAGGGTGAGGTTTGCAGAGAAATGAGTGTGGTGTTTTCAGTACACACCTATACCTTTTTTCAGTCTATTTGCATCTCTCTCAAACTTTATAAATGATAAAACTGAAAGCAAGGAAAATATATTGGACTGGAATATTTTATTCTATTGATCGATGGCATTATTTGAGCACTTATTGTGTGCAGAGCACTGTACTAAGTGCTTGGGAGAGTACAATACAATAGAGTTGGTAGGCACATTCCCTGTCCATAATGAGCTTACAGTCTAGACTCTATGAGACAGCCCTTTCCCACTTAGAGACAGGATCCATGTATGAACTGATTTTCCTGTATTTGAGCACAGTGCTTAGTATAGTGATTCACACTTGGTAAAAGTTTAATACTTAATAGTAGTAGTAATGATCCAATTGAGCCATAAAAATATAACTATCAAAATCTGGCAGCACTAGTTTCAGCAGCATATTTCATTATGCCGCTTTGCTTTAGAATTTCCCAAGTAGTGGGAAAATCCAACTCGCCAAGGGAAAATGAGCTTCAATTGCAGCAAGAGGGATTTAAGTCACACCTAAGGAAAGATCTTGATGTTTTTAAATCTACAAATAAAATCGTTTTTTGAGCTCCTAAATTATTTAGATTGGGACCTGCTCGTAACCAACTCCAAGCACAATGCTTTTAAAAAGATAGCACCAGCAAGTGGAAAAGACAGCTAGAATCTGTGGAATTTGCACCTGACATACAAGAACTTCTTCAAGCCTCTGCTGAACTGAGTCCCAAAGAAGCCTGTGGTAAGTCTTTTCCTAGAAAACTTTCCCCCATCCCCCTCCAGACACAAATGTCTGGATTGTTTTAGAGGCAGGGGGAGAGACTAATTGAATACTGGAAGAGCTTCCCATTCTCAGAGAAAGATGGAAATTTCCCTCCTGCCCCTAGATCAATAACTTGTATTTCCTGAGTGCATGGCACTGTATTAAGCTTGAGAGAATGCAATATGATAGAGTTGGTAGGCACATTTCCTGACCAAAAGGAGCTTACAGTCTAGATGAGGATCTTACAGATCACAGGTCTGAGGTTTCTGCTCTCAAAACCTGAGAGTGGGCTTGGAGGATTCAGGAATCCACAGAAGAAAATGTGTTTTCATTACCAGTGTCCAATGGGCCACAAGGCAATCCTCTAGACTGTAAACTCATCCTCTAGACTGTCAGCTTGTTGTGGGCAGGGAACATCTCTACCAACTTTGTTATATTGTACCCTCCCAAGCGCTTAGTTACAGTGCTCTGCACACAGTAAGCACTCTATAGGTATGATTAATTGATTGATGAAGTGGATAGGGGGTGGGCCTGGAAGCCAGAAGGTCATGGGTTCTAATCCTAGTTCCACCTCTTGTCTGTTATTTGTCCTTGGGCAAGTCACTTCACTTCTCTGTGCCTCCGTTGCCTCATGTGTAAAATGCAGATTGAGACTGTGAGCCCCACATGGGATTTGCTTGTATTCACCCCAGTGCTTAGTACAATGCCTGGCACATAGGAAGTGCTGAACAAATACCACAATTATTATCATTCCTAGCTGCAGAGTAAGTAAGAGCAGCATGATAGCCTGCTGATCCTGCATCATTCCGGGACAGGCCATTTGTGCATCTCTGGAACTGCATGCCCTGAGGAGCCTAGAGAAACTGACTCAAAAAGAAAACAGAAATCTCTGCTTGAGTAGGATTCAGGCAGACTCTTAGCAAAAGGGGGAAGAACCAGGACACCAAGAGAGAAATTTCCTCTGAGAAAAGGGTTCTGCATTCTGTCATAAAAAAAATTGTTCATCCTGCAGGGCTCTTTGATGAACTGGGAACTAAGGGGTGGAGTTTAGAAGGCATTTTGGGATTTGGAGTCTCTTGAAATATAAGAAACACAGACCTTCATTGCAAAGGTGTGCATATAGTGGATTATGCTAGGGTGGTGCACTGTGGGATTTGGGACACTTTAATAAAATGGAGCTGCCACAAACCATGATCCTGGTGGTTAGTGACTTTAGGTATGGCTACTTATTGTAGACTGTAATAGACTGTAAGCTCATTATGGGTAGGAAGCATGGCTGCTAATTCTGTTGTATTGTACTCTCCCAAGTGCATAGTACAGTGCTGTACACAGAGTAGACAATAAATAAATACCACTGATGGATTGACAGAGACTGAGTGGGAGAGTGTCTCATTACCCAAGGAAGTCAATGATAACATTATAGGCGTAGTCAGCAGGATGGTGTGGTCGCTTAGGGTAGTGAATGGTGAGGTGTTGTCACAGGATAGTGACTGTTATGGGGTTGTCACTCGGAATAGTGACCGTTGTCATGCTATTATTCAGGGTGGTGGCAGTTGTGGTGTGGTCACTTGTAATGACTGTCAGCAGCTATCATCCAGGAAGTGGGTCCTAACAATTTTTTCTCAAATGGTATCCGAGGTTAGAGAATTAAACTTAAAGGGGATTTTGGCTGTGAGAGCTTTCATATGATTTTAAAACTACTCCGGTTTCCCAGGGTTCATTGAGAATCCAACTCCCCCATCTCAGCAGGGGAAAAGTGATCCCTTGCTCCATTCCAAATAGTAATTCTTTTTATACTCACCCCCTGCGGTGTGTGTCATCTGAGTAAAGAGCAGAGAAGTTACTTGCTATTTGGAACACTTTCAAGAATCAGTCTGTCCTGGCTGAGAGACGAATCATGGTTCTCTGTCTGGAAATCGCCATTTCTGTGGCCTTAATTTTAAAGGTTTCTGGAGCTTTGGAACCTGTTCTTCCAACAGGTAAGAAGACAGGATAATAGTGGGGTTGGAAAATTCAGGTGAGCAAAAGGGATTTTTAAAAGTTGCGGGACGGCGATTCTTAGGATGACATTGTAAGTTATTTTTGACCAGATCTAGTGTGGTTGGGAATTTTTTAAAGTTATAGGATGGTTTTCTTAGCAGGTTATTCTTGATCATCGAACCTACTCCTTAATCACTGCTGAGTCCACTTCTTCCTCCTCCTCCTCTCCAGATTCTCCTTTTCTTCCATGGTCTGGAAGGAAAACTCAAGAATTGTCATGGCTCCCCTGGCCTCTGGTTAGGATTGGCTTTGAGACTGGGCTGTACCCTCAGAGGAGGGGATGAAGGCTGGGAAAGGAAGAGACTCCTGAGGGAAGTCCAAGCTGTATGTGGCCTATAGGCTGCTTTGCTGAAACCTTCCCTTCTAACCTCATTTTGTGAGTCTTCTGCTTCTCAACGGCCTATTCCGATTACAAAATGGCACCGCTAACAACTGGTGTGTCACAGCTTTGTTCTCAACTTGCTTGTTATTATGCAAAACAACCTGAACTCAGATATTGAACTTCAGATGGGTCAAACATAGTTACTTCATTGCGGTTGTTCTTCTAAGGTTTTTATGCTTAAAATTATGGTGCACAGTCAGTGGATTACAAACGCCTTGCTCAAAGTAACCACTCAGTAAATACCATTGGTTGATTGAATGAATGCTCTTAAATAATACGCCACAGGTGCTCCTAAGGAGCCCAACATTTTTAATAATAAATAATAATAATGGCATTTATTCAGAGATCAGTAGGTGCTAAGTATTGGATAATCAGATTGGTTACAGAAGCTATCCCACTTGGTGCTCGCAATCTATTTTACCCCAGTTTTTCAGTTGAGGAAACTGAAGCCCAGAGAAGCTAAGTGACTTGCCCAAGGTCACAGAGCAGGTAAGCAGCAGAGGCAGGAATAGAACCCTGATCCTCTGACTCTCAGGCCTGGGCTCCTTCCACTGGGCCATGCTGCCTTGATAGTGCTTTAAGGAGAGAAAGAGAGAAATTGGTATGAGTTTTCACTACCTTCATATGGGAGATGTGCTGCACTTCACACTCAGGCACGCATATTCACAAGTCTTTGCTTTCAACACAGCGATCTACTGTATCTGAAAAAGAATATATTGTTGGGTGAAAATACCCCTATTCCCTAACGACGGTCTAGCCGAAACAGTGAAACTGTGTTGTGGCAGAATAGAGTGTATTCTGCAACCTAGAAACTGAAGTCGGCAATCAGTCCACAGGCTGAATGAGATATATGCAGAGTAGTCCTCCACCCAGAAGGAGGAGTTCTTTCCCTGGGGTGAAAGAGCAGTTAACTTAATGATAATAATTGTGGCATTTGTTAAGCACTCACTATGTGCCAAGCACTGTCTTAAGTTCTGGGGTATATGCATGTTAATCAGGGTGGACACAATCCCTGTAATGCATGGGGCTCTGCATATAGTAAGTACTTAATAAATATGATTGATAAAATGGAAGGAGAACAAGTATTTGACTCCCATATTACAAATGAGAAACTAGGGCACAGAGAAGTGAAGTGGCCTGCCCTAGGTCACCTGCAGGTAAGTGGTTCAGCTGGAATTGAAACCCAGGTCCGCTGACTCCCAGGCATGTGCTCTTTCCTCTAAGTAACACTGCTGGCCTGGATGCCAAGCTATCTGAGTCTAGACTGGCTTTATAGAAGGCAGAGGAAGATAAGAGAGGGGAAGAGGTTGGTGATAGAAGGAGCCAAGGGGATGGGAGAAGAGGAACTGAGTGTATTACTAGAGAGAGAGAGAGAGATTCTCCCTACCCTGCCATGTGGACCCCATTTACTGATAAATATATTGTTGGTTAGAAAGCAATGTTAAACAAAGTCTGGCTTTTATTTTTAATCTGTAGTGCAATGCCCTCCCATCCCACCCCCAACTAACTGCAGGCAACAGCAACAAATCAACATCCAAACCACAGTGGGCTCCCCTCTTGGCTTTTCCTGGGAAACACAGGGCTCGTCATGAGTGACAATGAGTTTGGTGGTCTCTTCCCTGTCCGCCGTGGCCATTTGTCTACATAACAAAGGTACCGGGCAATTTGGAGCAGTTCATCATGATTGGCAGTATTTGCTCAGGAGGGGCCCTGGGCTGGAATATTGTAGAAAACTTCTATTATAGAACCCAGACAAGGTCAGCTTCCTGCAGAGATTAACAACGAGTAGCCCTGGTCCCCAATGTCTTCGTTGGATGGCACGTAGGGTTTTGTGTTTTGTTGATCGACTTTAATAAAAAAACTATTTTTCAAGTGTTAAATGTTATGTGCATAAATGTTATCAAAACTGTGAAGAAAAATGCCCCGTGTATGACTTAAACTAAAATAATCCATCCCAAGCTGTCACAGATATTTTTACAATATTTTAGATAGAATGATTGGTTTTAGAGGAATTGTTTGGATTATATCCCTTAGGGAATCTATCTGTAGAGCAGTTACTAAGCATAACAGTGTTGTAGTCAGAGTTATGTCTCAGTCTTTAGAAGCCCCACCTGCAAGATGCCTGAAAGGCTGTGTCCTCTCTCCACAAAGGAATTCTTTGGGGGGTGGCAGGGAAGGGTGAAGGGGAGAAGAAAGAGGGTCTTAGAGTTATATGTCTTCCAATCATATGAATTTGCCTATGAGAAAAGGGCATTTTTCGTGGAAAGTGAACCTTATGGCAGGGCTGGGATTTGGGTCAGCAGAGGCCTAGATTAGCCCAAGGGGAAGGGAATGGGGTTTTGATGGAGGTTCCCATGGGTATTGCCACTTCTGCCCCTTCCCCTCTCCAATATTCTGTACAAGGCCCTGTTTCCAAGCAGATCCAGTCCCTAAAGTAGGGCTGCTGTGTTCCCATGGTCCCAGGTGATGGAAGATTGCCCATTCAGCCCAAATCAGGATATTGCAAGGGCTCACAATGGCTGGGGAATTCTGGGCAATGGCCAGGACTTCTAAAATGTTTGAGACTTTACCCCGGCCCATGAGGACAGATCCAGTCGGGGTCAGTTTCATCAGGCCACAGTGATTAAATTGATTGGCGAAGTCAACGCTGTGAAATTCAATTTGGTTTGATATGGCGGGAGCAAAGGAAAGTGGGGAGAAAAGAGTAGGGAATAAAATGTGATATTACTGACCCTAGAGGACTCTGAAATGATACTTTCCCTGCTATCAGGCAAAAATGTCTAGCTTGTCTACAGCACTGTCCCCCTTGAATGAAGCCAATAGTTGAAAATAAAACACATGCACACACACACACAAAACGCTCTTAACTGCCAGGAGCCAGTCTCTCTCTTTCTCTCTCTCTCTGCCAGCATCCCCATTGGAGAATGGAGTTCCAGTCTGTCACAGTCCACTAGGCTCACAGACTGTTTGTTTCATTGATGGAGACAGTTCCCAAGGCAGGCGAAATCCAACTTCAAACCACCTATGCAGTGCACAGCCATGCTGACCAGATCAAATTTGAAGTTTCAGCGCATGACAGGCACCAGCTGACTCAATTAAGGTGAGCTGTTAAGTTAAATTTGCCATGCCACCTATGTGTGGTGCAAGAAACCTCTCCCTCTACCATACCCATACAGCACATGTGCACAAACACACAAACACACACACACACACACGCCTCACACACACCCCGCAGCACACTCCCTTAAAGGCAAAAATCAGAAGAGAACATATGGAAAGCAGAGACTACAGAACTCTCTGGCTTGGTGATATGCATTGTCCTTGACTTGCTGCCCTTGCTGGCAGCCCTAAGTGCACAAGGACTTTATAGTCAGGACCCCTGAACACAAAAATCAATCCCTCAAATTCTGAAATGCCTAGTCCTAGAAAATATCATGTGTCTTGTTTGTGTGGGTTGTTGCTTCCTTTCTTCAAGCAGATGAACCTGCCGCTATGCAGCTCTTCCACCAA
This sequence comes from Tachyglossus aculeatus, assembly GCF_015852505.1. Taxonomy (NCBI): domain Eukaryota; kingdom Metazoa; phylum Chordata; class Mammalia; order Monotremata; family Tachyglossidae; genus Tachyglossus; species Tachyglossus aculeatus. The sequence goes on along the minus strand of NC_052076.1, from coordinate 62,027,504 downwards.
ACCTCCCGGAAATCTTTGCTGCTTCCAGATTCTTGGCTTCTGAATGGGCTCGGCACTTTTTACAAAGGTATTTGTTAAGCACTCACTATGTACCAGGCATTGTACTAAGTGCTGGAGTAGATAATAGGTTGGGCACCGTCCATGTCCCACATGAGGCTCACAGTTTTCATCCTCATTTTACAGATGAAGTAACTGAGGCACAGAGAAGTGAAATGGCTTTCCCAAGGTCACAAAGCAGACAGGTGTCTGAGACAGGATTAGAACTCAGGTTCTTCTGAGTTCTCAGGTCCTCCCACACCCATGCTGTAGGCCACTAGGCCACACTGCTTCTCAGCTGAACAAAAGCATGACCTCCCCGGATATCATTTTCAAAGTTGGTGTGAATGACTGAATGAATCTATGTGGCTGAAAATGGCAGTGCACAACAGACAATCTATTCCTTACGGGTATGTAAACATGACTGCTTACTGTGCTGGTCAATTTGCAGTTTGCACAAAGGTGCTGATAATATGCCAGTGGTTTGAGCAGTGCCACTCACATGCTTCCATTCCTTCCAGTCATGTTCCTTCTGGGGCATGCAGTGCTGCGAGCAGATGGGAGGGTAAAGGTGCAGCTCACAGCCAAATGCTCACAAAGAGTAGGTGGCCGGGGACAACTGACCATATAAATCCCCCTGTGCCACTGAGTTTTCGTGTCCCTTAATGTTAACAATAAGCTCACCATGTTGCTCTAATAACAATAATAATAATAATAATAATAATAATAATAATGATTATGTTACTTAGGTGCTTACTATGTGCCAAGCACTGTTCTAAGCACTGGGATAGATACAAAATAATCAAGTTGGACACAATCCCTGTCCCACATGGGGCTCACAAGCTTAATCCCCTTTTTACAGATGAGATAACTGAGGCCCAGAGAAGCTAAATGACATACCCAAGGTCACACAGCAGACGTGGTGGAGCTAGGATTAGAACCCAGGTCCCTCAAACTCCCAGGCCAATGCTCCATCCAATAAGTTCTGTGAACTACCCAAATTACATTATCAGTCAATCCATCAATAGTATTTAGTTACTGATTATTGTGTGCAAAACCTAGTACTAAGCACTTGGGAAGGTACAATACGATAGAGTTGGTTGACACAGTTTCAGTTATGTTTGCTTAGTGAACCAACAGTTTGGGAATAGCTGGAGGATCCAAACAAAATGAAACCTTTGAGCAATATTGGTGTGCAAAGGATCAAACAATTTATGCCCCCCTCCATGTGACACATGATGTCATTATATCACCAAACACGTCTCAGTGTGATGATGTTATTGCACCATGCAGCTGTTTCATAACAACAGCTGTTGCTGCCAGAGGGGATGGGAAAGGAAATGGGAGAAGGGAAGAGAAAAGGGGAAGAAAATGATTGGGAGAAAAGGGGTAGGAGAGAGGTTGTCAGCAACAGACAGGAAATCTTGGGACCCTCACCAGGTGAAGTGGGTGGGCATTGACTTCCCAGAAGGCCACGGACTTGATTCTCCACCTCAAAGGCCAAAATGTCCAGGGAACCCCAGAACTCATACCCACACCACTCTCACTGAGTGGTCAGAACCACCCAAGGAGGGAGTTTCCAGAATGCTGCTCTGAACCTCTGGCAGCCTGCCTTCCCCCCATCTCCTGTTCTCTGGGACAGAAGGAAGCAGGCCAGGTACCTCTGCTCCAACCCCTATCCTGGACTCCACCTGGCTCCTGGGCCAAACTGGGGGAAACTTTCTACTTTCTCAAGTGTTAGTGGGAGAATCTGGGCAAGGAAGGGGGCAAATTTTAATAAGATTGTTGTTTGTTGTGTCCTGCTAATGAGGAAAGGAATGATAAACAGGTAAAGTGAGAGACACAACTGAATTTACCAGTGTGTTTTTTCCTTCTCCTCCTTCCCCTTCTCTTCCTTCTCCTCTTCAGTCAGTCAGTCAATCATATTTATTAAGTGCTTACTGTGCAGAGCACTGTACTAAGTGCTTGGAAGAGTACCATATAACAGTATAACAGACACATTCCCTGCCCACAACAAGCTCTCAGTTTTTAGGGGGAGACAGACAGTAATATAAATAAATAAATTACAGATATCTACATAAGGTCTGTGGGGCTGAGAGGGAGGGTGACTAAAGGGAGCAAGTCAAGATGACAGGCTGAAGGGAGATGAAGAAAAGGAATAGAGGGCATAGTCAGGGAAGACCTCTCGGAGGAAATGTGCCTTGAATAAGTCTTTGAAAGAGGGGGGAGTAATTGTCTGTAGGATATGAGGAAGGAGGGCATTCCGGGCCAGAGGCGGGACATGGGCGAGAGGTCAGTGGCGAGATAGGTCCGAATGAGGTACAGTGAGGTTAGCATTAGAGGAGTGAGGTGTGTGAGCTGGGTTGTACTAAGAGAGTAGCGAGGTGATGTAGGAAGGGGCAAGGTGACTGAGTGCTTTAAAGCCAATGGTGAGGAGTTTCTGCTTGATGTGGTGGTGGATGGGCAACCAGTTGAAGTTCCTGAGATGTGGGAAAACATGGTCTGAACTTTTCTGTAGAAAAATGTTCTGGACAGCAATGTGAAGTATGGACTTTAGTGGGGAGAGACAGGAGGCAGGGAGGTCAATGACGAGGCTGATACAGTAATCAAGAAAGATAAGTTAAATGCTTGGATTAACGTGGTAGCAGTTTGGATGAAAAGGAAGGGGTGATTTTAACTATATGAAGATAGAACGGACAGGATTTGACACTGCACTTTAACTCAGCTGCTCCCAGACCTGGTATGCATGAGGGCTATTGAAATAATATTTGGAAGGACCAGTATAGTGGCTGAACACATCCCCTGCCTCAACTCTTCCCCAACTGGCACTCAGCCTATGTACAGTAATTATCAATGCATGGTATGAGTGTGCTCTTTCCCACTGCATGCATTTCAATCAATCACTCAATCAATAGTATTTATTAAGTGCTTACTCCATGAAGAACACTGCACTTAGTGTTTGGGACAGTTCAGGAAAGTAACTAAACATGGTCTCTGCCCAAATGGACCATATAATACAGTCAGGGAGACAGACAAAGATACTAACTGTAAAATGAATTACAGTTAAGTATAAAAATGTGCATTGTGGGAGAGCAGACTCTTTTCCTGTCTGGCTTGGCTATTCCACCTTGGGGCCATTGCTTGCTGAAGACGGTGTAGTGGATGGGTGAGGGGAGGAGGAGAGTAGCTGGACCGCACCCTGCTGTCCAGTGAGGCATGGAGTTACCATGTTCGCTACCCCTTAACAGCTGTCCGGCTCAAAGCCGGATGATAGTCTAACTACTTTTAGCCCAGCTTTCTGCATAGTTTATTTTACTGTGGAAGCTAAGCAAATGGTATCACTCTCATGGAGTCTAGTCTTCGGTTGGACGTGTGTGTGTGTGTGTGTGTGTGTGTGTGTGTGTGTATGTGTAAAAGCATCAGTGGTCTAGTGGAAAGAACACTGGCCTGGGAGTCGGAGGACCTGAGTTCTAATTCTGATTCCACATCTTGCCTGCTTGGTGACCTGGGGCAAGTCACTTACCTCTTCTGTGCCGCAGTTCCCTCATCTTCAAAATGGGGATTTAATACCTGTTCTCTCTCCTTCATGAACTATGTGCCCTATTCGGGACCTGATTATTTTGTACCCACCTCAGCTCTTAATACAGTGCTTGGCACATAGGAAGTGCTTAACAAATACCATGGATATAGTCTTGGAATCAAATGTTTATATTATATATGCACACTCAATGGTAACATTTGATTCCAAGAAGAGCCATATGTAGTTCACAAACCAAAGGTTCCCAATCCCTGCTCTTTTGCCATGCAGTCTGGGCAATATTTGTGTGTGTGTGTGTGTGTGTGTGTGTGTGTGTGTGTGTGTGTGTGTGTGTGTGTGTGTGTGTGTGTGTGTTTTGTTAGAAGTTGCCAGCTTATACTAGAAGCTACTAGAGAATACTAAGTGCTTAGTAACGTGTTCTGCACACAGTAAGAGCTCAATAAATAAGACTGAATGAATGAATGGAGAGCCCATTCAATGAAAAGCACCGTGGCCTAGTGACAAGACCATAGGTATAGGAGTCAGGGGACCTGATCCTAATCCTGACTCTGTCACTTGTTTCCTGTATGAGCTTGGACAAGTCATTTTATTTCTCTGTACCTCACTTTCCTCCTAAGTAAACTGGAGGTTAAATACCTGTTCTCCCTCCCCCTTTGACTGTGAGCCCCAAGTGGGATAGGGACTGTGTCTGACCTGATGATTTTGTATCCACTCCAGTGCTTAGTACAATGCCCCGCACATAGTGAGCACTTAACAAATGCCAGATTTATCATCGTTGTCATCATTATTGTTATTATTATCATCATCATCTGTGCTGTGTTTAAATCTAGTTACTCTAAAAGCATTGAAGGAAATAGTAATACTGCATTTCTGAAGTCTATTTCCTCGCATTTAGAGACTACCTGAAAAAAAATTATGAGCTTATTTGTTTTTTATGGTATATTCAAATGCAAACTTTCCAAGTTAGGAGTAGAAGTATTTGCAGTCTGATTTATTACATATGAAGTAACCCAATGGAATGCATTTTTCCTTAGAATTGCTAATCATCTAGGGATTGTTGTGTTAATAAGTGACAATTCAGAGAATCGGAAACCTGTCCTACAATTCACAGTTAATTTGGAGACCCTTTAAAATTTAACTAAAATCACATTGCCAGGCTCACCACAGACGTTCCTTTTTATTAAGAGCAAGAAATTGAAATTGAGAGTTAGTGGTTTGAAGCTGAAGTTTCATTTTTTTGACGGCCATTTTAGTTCAGGTCATTTTTCCATCACTATCACTTGATCCTGTCACATTATTTGACCATTTTTCCCTTGATTACAGATCACATTGGCCTTAGCACATTATTCTATACTCTAACATTCAGTTCAATAGAGTAGTAACATTGAGCAATTTAAAAAATAAGTCGAGGTTTGTCACTTTCTTGTCAACTAACCTACTAATTTAACTATATGTAGAACTTACATAATGAACTGCAAGGTAGAGTACTAAGTAGAATTTTAGGTTATTCCCTTTCAGTGCTCATTAAGGAGAGGGATGACAAGGTGAGGCATGTGACTTTCTCCAGTCTGATAGTGAGTTTTTAACCAACCTGGATAAAATAGAGTTAAAATCACTTATCAGCATTTAAAGAACTGAGTAGAAAATATGACATTAGCTATTCCTGCCCTAGCTTTTCCTATTAAACATAGCCATGAGTGCAGCACACTGTACTAAACATTTGGGAGAGTAAAATACTACAGAGATGGTAGACACATTCTCTGACTTTAAGGAGCTTACAGCCTAGGTGGGGGGACAGGCATTCAAATAAATACATAAATTTTGGATATGTACATGTGAAGATGTGGGGGGGAATATCAAGGGTCCAAAGGGTAGAGATCCAAGTGCATAGGCAACACAGAAGGAAGAGGGAGTAGGGGAAAAGATGGATTAATTGGGGAAGGCCTCTTGGAGGAGATGTGATCTTTTAAATAAGATTTTGAAAGTGGGGACAGTGGTGGTCTGTCCTATATGGAGGGGGAGGGAGTTCCAGGTCAGAGGGAGGATGGGGGCAAGGGGTGGGTGTAAGATAGGTGAGATCAAGGTGCAATGAGTAGGCTGGCTTTAGGGGAGCAAAGTGTGTGGACTCGATAGGAAATCAGTCAAGAAGGGTAGGAGGCACCTCTCAGAGTCGCACCTGGACTGTTTCCAGTCCTCTACCAGTCTCGACTACGGGAGGGAGCGTCAAGCAGAAGCATACTCATTCCATTCCTAGTTTGGGCAGTGGCTAGCGAGTGGAAGGCAATCTGGTACAAGTCAAAACTCACTTGTGCTGGGCAGCAGCAGCATGGGAGAGAATTGAGGGCAGATACCTAGATTTACTGTGCGGAAGGAGGCAATGGTAAACCGCTTCTGTGTTTTTACCAAGCAAAGTCTATGGATACACTACCAGAACGATTGCAGATGGAGGAGGGGTATCCTGAGAGAGATGTTTCCATGGCATTGCTATGGGTCAGACATGACTCGGCAGCATAAGACAACAACAACAACAAGGTAGGAGGGGGTGAGCTGGTGAGTTTGACATTGAGGTAGATGGTATCCTGTAGAGATTTTTAAGGAGTGGGGAGACAAGGAAGCAGCATAGTGTAGTGGATAGAGCATGGGCCTGGGAATTAGAAGGTCATAGGTTCTAATCCCAGCTCCACCACTTGTCTGCTGTGTGACCTTGGGCAAGTCAGTTAGCTTCTCTGTGCCTCAGTTACCTCATCTGTGAAAAATGGGGAACAAGAGTTGAGCCCAATTTGGGACAGGGGCTGTGTACAACCTGATTAACTTGTATCTACCCCAGTGTTTAGAACAATACTTGGCACATAGCACTTAACAAGTGCCATAATAATAATAATAAATGACTTAACTATTAATTATTTAATTATTTTAAGATTTTTTTTTCATGCAGCAGAGTGAAGGATGGACTGGAGAGGGAGATACAGGAGGCAGGGTGCTCAACAAGACAGCAGTTGCAGTAGTCAAGTCGGAATATGGTAAGTGCTTGGACCAGCGGAGTCGTAATTTGGATGGAAAGGAAATGGCAGATTTTAATGATTTGTGAAGGTAAAGCTGACAGGATTTGGTGACAAACTGAATATACTGGTTGAATGAGAGAGATGAGTTGAGGATAATACTAAGGTTATGGGCTTGTGAGATAGGGAAGATGGTGCTATCTAATAATAATAATGATGGCATTTATTAAGTGCTTACTATGTGCAAAGCACTGTTCTAAGCACTGGGAGGTTACAAGGTGATCAGGTTGTCCCTCGTGGGGCTCACAGTCTTAATCCCCATTTAACAGATGAGGTAACTGAGGCACAGAGAAGTTAAGTGACTTGCCCAAAGTCACACAGCTGAAAATTGGCAGAGCCGGCATTTGAACCCATGACCTCTTACTCCAAAGCCCGTGCTCTTTCCTACTGAGCCAAGCTGCTTCTCTATCTTCTTACCTACAGTGATGGGAAAGTCAGGGGTAGGACAGGATTTGGATGGGAAGATAAGAAGTTCTGTTTTGAACATGTAAAGTTTCTGCTGCCGGTGCAGTCCTGAAGGCAGGAGGAAATGTGAGACTTCAGAGAAGAAAAGAGGTCAGGACTTGAGAGGTAGTTTTGGGAATCATCCATAGAGAGTTGGTAGTTGGTAGTTGGTAGTTCACTGTGGGAGTGAATGAGTTCCAACAGAGTGGGTGTAGATGGAGAATAGAAGGAAATCCAAAACTGTATTGAGGGACTCCCACAGTTGGAGGCAGAAGTAGAGCCCATGAAAGAGACTGCGAATGAGAGGCCAGAGAGATAAGAGGAGAACAAGGAAAAGACAGTGTCAGTGAAGCCAACATTGGATAATGGTTCAAGGGGAAGGGAGTTATCCTCATCATCAGTGACAGCTTCCCCTAAAAATAAACCAAAAGCATCAGGGGACAGTGCTGAGGAAGGATGTTTGGTCATTATGGGTCGCCGTTTTGGACCACAACTCTGACCACTTCTGTTTCACTGTAAAGAATCCCCCACATTGTGGACTCTCAATAAATGATCATTGACCGAAAGACAGCCTGATTTTATAGTTCCAAGGAAGAGACAAACCACCCTCAGGCTATGAGGGAGAAGCTTGTAGAGCAGCTGTAGATAGAAGAATAAGCATTCCTGCCTCCTTAAACTCCCTAGATTATTGGCTAATTCAATGTATGTCATTAAGGCTTTGGATTGTTATTACTATTGTATGGATTAAAGCAGTCTTGATAGCCTTATGCTCTAAATAAAGATAAAATAATTTTTATTATTTATTGAGCTTTGAATATAGACTTGGCACTATCCCAAACATGAAAGTAGTCACGGTCTCTGCCCTGAGGAAGTGCCCGGGAGCCAATGCTCATATATTACTCTGTGCTGGCTTTCGTGATGCATGTGTAAACTTTCCTCACAGCAGCAATGGTCTGGAGATTCTTGCTGCCTCCATGGGTAAATTAAATGGAAAATAAACCAACGATTCAGGGAAGGCCATCAGCCAACTTAATAACTGTGGTATTTGTTCAATGCTTACTATGTGCCAAGCACTGTACTAAGCACTATAGTAGATACAAGGTAAGCAAGTCATGCATGGGGCTCACAATCTAAGTAGGAGGGAGAACAGCTATTAAATTCCCCATTTTGCAGATGAAGGAACTGAGGTACAGAGAAGTTGTGACTTGCCGGAAGACACACAGCAGGTATGTGGCAAAGCTGGGATTAGAACCCAGATCCTCTGACCCCCAATGCCCATGCTCTTTCTACTAGGCCACGCTGCTTCCCAGGTAATTATCCTCCTCCCCCTCACCCACTGCACCATTTGTCAGTCCCTCACCCTTTCCCTTCTCGCACTCCACCTCTCACCTCAAAAGTCACTTTTAGTTCATTAATAATCCAAATGACCCCAAGTGACTCGGGCTTTTTGCCTCTTCTTTCAAACTGCATAGTTAACCTAGCTCTTCATGAAGTGCAGCTCTCTCTGTTTTCTTCTGGTTAGCCATCAAATACATACACAAAATAATTATTAAATTGTGAGCCCGCAAAGGTGTAGGCACTGTATTTAATTCCCATCTATGTATTTTCTCCCAGATCTCTGGGAGCATGCTGCACAGTACTCTGCACAAAGTGCTTAATAAATACTACTACTACCACTATTACACACATTTAATTACGGAGACTGCAGTAATGTATACAAACCTCTAATTCAAAGAGAAGGAGCCTCCGTCCCAGGAAGAAAAACACGTTTTCATATGAGAACAGAAGCCTGATTGGAAATTCTCCAGAAGAAAGAAAAGGCTAGGTTTTCCATATTATATGTCAGGCAGGGAGTCATCTTTCCCCCAGGATGATCTTTTTCACAGCTAGAAGTTCCTTTGTCATTTTAATCCAAAAGACCAAACTACGATGGGCACAGGATGTGAAGGATGCAGTAATGAAGGATCGATTTATGTGCAACAAATAATAGATTTCCAAGAACCTGCCTCCATGAGGGACGGGGGAATAATGAGAGACGGCTGGAGCACCCCTATCTAGGCAAAGAATGGACCCTAGAAGAGGTAAAAATTGCAATATTTGCTGTAGCGACAGAATATTCTATTTGCAGAGACTAGTATTAGAGGGAAAGAACACCAGATAGCACTTTCAGACCATGTAAAGTGTTCACAGCAGTAAAATATTTAACAAGCTTCATTCCCTTTACCTCTGTGAACTTCAGACTCTATAATGTGGACCTGGACCCTCTCATCCAACTTCATCTACCCTTCAAGAGATAAACTCTTCACCTCTTTGGAAATTGATTTCCATTTCTTATCATCAATATGGAGCCCTCGCTCATCCCTAATCTGCCTTCATTAAACTAATAAATGTGGGTGGCTGAGATGGATCTGCTGGATAAATGCAGATGATTAAATAAGAGGATGTGACAGGATAAGACATGGTGATTTTTTTTTTTGAATCGTCACTGAAAACGGCCTCCCCTAGGATCCAGTTTAGGTTGTATCAGGTGTTGGGCATGTATGTACATGTACACAGAAAAGCAGACAGGTCATTTTGAATAAATGAGGCCAGGAATAAAAGTCAGGGAATCTTTAGGGCTTACTGGCATTGAATTGAGATTTTTTTTTTTTTTTTTTAGTTACAGCACATTCAAGGAGAAGGGGCATTTACCCTTCCTTAGGTCTTTATTAAGGCAATTCAAACAGCAGTGTCAAGTCCCCTACCTGAAAGCCTGCCTTTCTCTTGTTCACCAAATTTCTTCATCTCAGACCTTGTGAGGATGATTCTCTGTGTATGCTCATACATTGAGAGCTTCTTTTGGGTGGTCCCATTCCTCCTGCTCTCTGGACAGAAATGGAGTGGGAAACAGAGCTGTGTTGACTAAAGCATCTTTGGTGTTCCCTGTCTAATAAAGGCCCATAGATTGGTGTAAAACAGTCAATTTTTTAAAGCACTGAAGTAGTACTGTTACCTCTCCTTGCTCAGAAAACTGCTGAGCAGAATCTCCCTACAATGTGTCTCTCTGGCATTCTTTAACCCTATTGATAATGATAAAGTCTCATAAATCTAGGTGAATCTTTAATTACACCACCACAGAACTGTGGTATCATGACTGTGACATAGTCATAAAGGGCACATTCAAAATTAGCTCCATATATATTTGATTAATATGTAAAGGGGTAGAAATGGCTAGGGGATAAAACAGGGAAACTTTGCATATCCTTCTTAGCTTTTTGCCTTCTGTTCTTAATTGTTTTTTTTTAATGGGATTTTAATTTCCTCTTTTTTAATAATTGTTTGGAGATCCTCACTGCCTGTACTCCTACAATTTTTATTGCAACCTATAGATTTGCCTTTCCCAACCTTACTGGAGATTACAAACAGTAAAAGCTGGCATGTTCCACTCTGAAAAATGTTTTAGCCCTAAATGCCTTCTCCTGCTATTAACTGTGTTAAATAGTCATTGAAGGAGGAATTTTAGCTTGTGCTTTCTCAGTAAAAAAGTAAAAAGGGGGCTCACATTTGTTTTGCATCCCAGTACAATTAGGTATATCGCTATCCCATTTACTTCTCCACTTAGTTACCCACTACATGCAAATTATTTTTATCTTCAGCCAACTCATACATTTTTACTTATGTGAATAATATAGAGGGAGATTAAGTTCTTTTATTTTCTTAATTAAATTGCATTTTTCAAAATCTGGCGAGGTGGTAAGTGACAGGATTAACAAGGGCACTTTGCAGAATTTTGATGTTTTCTTGATTAGATTAGGAGTATTTTTTTAATAGAAGCAGGAGCTGATGAAGTGGTTTTAGTGATGTGAATGAATGCATGACCCTAGTTTATCTCGGTATCTTCATAAAGAAGCCATCCTAACTGTCAAGGAGGCCCAACCAAGAGTGAAAATGACATTAGCAAAAAGCTACGCAAAAGGTCAGCAGAGCAGAATGGAAAAAAAAAAAAAACCACCTTTTTTTTTCCTATGACTTAACCAAGACTGCTGGCATATTCATTTGAGGTGATGCACCTTTAAATACTATGTTGTGATTCCTAATTATGATGACTCAGATAGGAAATTGTTAGTGCGCGTTTGTTGTTTGTAGTTAAGATTTTATGTCTCAAATTTAAAAAAAATGAGTAAAATTGTTTTTCACTTTGTTATTATAAACACTTCTGGGGGTGTGTTTGGTAAATACATGTAAATTACTAGTGAGTTTGCCACATTGAGACACCCTGATTAGCTCAGTAACTCTGGTCAGAACAAAGCTTATTGTTCTGACAATTTGCAGACCATTACTCAGGGTGATTTGCTTTTAAGGCTATTTTGTGGGTTAGAGTGTTGTTTCCCCCCAGTAGTGCTAGACAAAATGAAACTTGAAAGGACAAATAAGAAAGAGATCAGGTCAAAAGCTGGCTGCAAAATATAATTTTCAAAGCTTTAATACATTGAACAATAGCAAAATTGATGGTGAGGACTTTTTAAGCTTGATATTGTATGCTTTGGGGTCATTGTAAGAGTGCTTCGAAGTAAATAAATCAAATTAGTTACCCTTGATGATGCTTAGGTGTCTTGCTGAAGGTAACAAAAAAGGAAGCATGCCCCAACTATTCTGCAGTTTTTCAGGCCAAACTCTGCTTTGGTTGAATGCATCTGATTCTTCGTTCCTTTGAATTCCTATTTTTATCCCATCCTTATGAAGCTTTTCCCCAAAAGCTGTCTTTGACAAAGTTCTGAACCTGTAGCCACAGTAATAATAATAATGATGGCATTTATTAAGCATTTACTATGTGCAAAGCACTGTTCTAAGCACTGGGGAGGCTACAGAGTGATCAGGTTGTCCCACAGAGGGCTCACAATCAATCCCTATTTTACAGATGAGGTCACTGAGGCACAGAGTGACTTGCCCAGTCACACAGCTGACAATTGGCAGAGCCGGGATTTGAACCCTTGACCACTGACTCCAAAGCCCATGCTCTTTCCACTGAGCCATGCTGCTTCTCAATCATATTTATTGAGTGCATACTGTGTACAAAGCACTGCACTAAATGCTTGGGAGAGTATGATATGAGAATAAACAGACACATTCCTTGCCTGCCACGAGTTCACAGTCTGGACGTCTTTTTTTTGTCTTTACATTGTATTAATATTTTGTTTCATCTCTCCTTATATGTCTGTCACTAGCTCTAGCCCTTTTTATATTTATTATTAATGATAATAATAATGGCACTAATTAAGCACTTACTATGAGCCAAGCATTGTACTAAGCACTATGGTAGATACAAGATAATCAGGTTGGACATAGTCTCTGGCCTTCATGGGACTCACAGTCTAAGTAAGAGGGAGAAGAGGTATATTAGATTTGTGAGCAGCCTGAGAGCCAGAGATCATGTCTGATTAATAATAAAAATTGTGGTATTTGTTAAGTGCTTACCATATGCCAGGCACTGTACTAAATGCTGGGGTGGATACAAGTAAATCAGGTTGAACATAACCCCTGTTGCCTATAGGACTCACAGTCTCAATCCCCATTTTACAGATGAGGCAACTGCAGCCCAGAGAAGTGAAGTGACTTACCCAAGGCCACAAGCAGATGAATGCCAGATCCGGGTTTAGAACCCATGGCCTCTGACTTCCAGGCTCGTGCTCTATTCACTATGCCATGCTGATTCTCAGAATTCCCACCTGTGTCTTTTAATAGTAATAATAATAATAATAATAATGGTATTTGTTAAGCGCTTACTATGTGCAAAGCACTGTTCTAAGCACTGGGGAGGTTACAAGGTGATCAGGTTGTCCTACAGGGGGCTCACAGTTTTAATCCCTATTTTCCAGATGAGGTAACTGAGGCACAGAGAAGTTAAGTGACTCACCCAAAGTCACACAGCTGACAGTTGGAGGAGGTGGGATTTGAACCCATGACCTCTGACTCCAAAGCCCGGGCTCTTTCCACTGAGCCACACTGCTTCTCATCCCCAGAGCTTTGAACATTGTTCTGCACAAAGTAAGCACTTACTAAATGCTATTACAACTACTACCACTATTTGATTGCACCGTGCCAAACTGGTTCATCTGTGATAATTCAATCCCAGATTTCTGCTGGGATCGGGTATCGTCTGAGACTGATTACTATGCTTTTAAAATGAGTGACTGCCAAATGTTCCATCGAGATATAGGTTTCATCCAAAATTTCAGTTATCCACGGGCTTTTAACCTTTGGGATTTTAGATTACTGATTTAAAAAAAAATTGTCGACCTATCTTATCTGGGCTCAACTTTTTTCATGTTGGCTGGTACATTCAAAATTCTTCTCAACTGATTTCATCGTGACCGTTTGGAACTCCCAGGCTTACTGGCTCTCATACATGTGTGGGTCGATGGAACAAGGCCAAGGCAAAGACTAACAAGGTCTGAATTTTGATCCATGTAGGAACCCTTTTCAATCTCAGGCTAGACAATCTGTCAGTATCTTGGTTTCTTCATGTTGTTTTTTTTTTTTAATGGCATTTATTAAGCGCTTACTATGTGCAAAGCACTGTTCTAAGTGGTCAGATTGGAACTGGTACAAATAACCTGCTTTGAGAATGTGAATGCTGTGTTTAGGCCTATTAAGTTTTACAATGATAATTACAATAATTGTGGTATTTATTAAGCTGTTAGTATGTGTCAAGTCCTGTACAAAGCACTCAGGTAGATACAAGGTAATCAGGTTGTACACAGCTCCATGTCCCACATAATAATAATAATGATGATGGCATTTATTAAGCGCTTACTATGTGCAAAGCACTGTTCTAAGCGCTGGAGAGGTTACAAGGTGATCAGGTTGTCCCATGGGGGGCTCATGGTCTTAATCCCCATTTTACAGATGAGGTAACTGAGGCACAGAGAAGTTAAGTGACTTTGCCCAAAGTCACACAGCTGCCAATTGGTGGAGCCAGGATTTGAACCCATGACCACTGACTCCAAAGTCCATGCTTTTTTCCACTGAGCCACGCTGCTTCTCTATGAGACTCACAGTCTAAGTAGGAGAGAGAACAGGTATCTATTCCTTATTTTACAGATGAGGAAACTGAGGCCAGAGAAGTGAAGTGACTTGTCCAAGATTACACAGCAGGCAAGTAGTGGAGTCAGGATTAGAACCTAAGTCCTATGGCTCCCAAACCTATGCTCTTTCCTCTAGATCACGCTGCTTCTCAATTTAGAGTACATTCTTGGAGGAGAATAACGTCATGGGTCCCAGTTCTTATCTGGGTTAAGTCTGGTACATGTTATGGGACAACTTTCCCTGCAGATAAACTTTTACCCCTTATTTCTATCTTACCAAAATGGAGGATCAGTGGAATTTAGCTCGATGGCTCTCGAAGTCATCCACTCTATCCTCTGTCTCCATTCAGGGCCGCACTTGCATCCCAGGAAGGTTCTCTAATTCCCCATATAATTTGCGATGGAAAACCTGGCCTATCAATCAGTTTTCCTTTTTTCTAACCTATACACTTAGTAGAGTGCCTGGCACATAGTAAGTGCTTTACAAATACCATTATTATTATTATTATTATACCCTTATGGCAGCAATTTAAGATATCAGTGCAATCTCCTAAAAATTGACTTAATTTAGAAATTAGTGGGTATAGCTGTACAAACCCCACATGCAGGAAAAAAAAATAGCTCATTTATTGGTACTTCTGTTTCATACTTTGCCATTCAAATACATGTGCCTGATTTAACTGAGTAGGAGTAGGTATCTCTGCAGGCAAAGAAAGGAAATATGCTACCCCTCAACTCCCATTCAAAGAGGGGGAGGGGGAAAGGAGGCATGGAAGGAATTAGAAGGCTAGTCAAGCTAACTAGCTGAATTCAAGCAGAAAGTGGCGATCTTCGTCAGAGATGTAATGAAGATAAATTTAAAGATAGCCATCTGCTGTGTTTCTTACTCCCTTTTATGAATACCCACTTTGATTTCAACAAAACTTTTATGTCAGTGCTTAAAACTGATATCTATTTCTTGATGACTCTGGTAGCACTCACCATACAGTTTTACTCCCAAAAAACTCCTGGAACGGCCCATTTCTAGGCCAGGGACTGGCTGGGGTATGGGGGTGAAGAGAGAGTCTGTGGGAGATCAGGGAAGGAAACACAGTCCCAGAGACTAAAGCTGGGAACACCAGTTTGGTGGATTTGCTTTTGCAACACTTTCTCTCATCACCTATCTTTTTTTAGCCTAGGAGTTTGATCTCCTAAGGAGCACCTAATTTCCCACTAACAGACGCTCCCAAGCTTTACTCCCAAACTCTACACTACAGAGGCTCTACTCTACCCTACTCTCCTCCAGGGATTAAAACTCTCCTGTTTAGCAAGAAGCAGAAGCAAGGGGATGGTTTGGGTGGATAACGAGGTGACTAGCATATTCAAGAGTGTGTCTACTACCTATATTAAATTGGATCATTTCTCTGAGCCTGAGGAAAGTATTGAAGACCCAATAAATGTGGTTCAAATCACTGTAAACTCATAATGGGCAGGAAATAATAATAATAATACTAGTCTTTGTTAAGCGCTTAACTATGTGCCAGGCACTGCACTAAGCGCTGGGGTTGATACAAAAAAATCGGGTTGGACACAGTACCTGTCCCATGTGGGGCTCACAATCTCAATCCCCATTTTACAGGTGCGATAACTGAGGCCCAGAGAAGTGAAGTGACTTACCCAAGGTCACACAGCAGACAAGTGGCCAAACTGGGATTAGAACCCGTGACCTTCTGACTCGCAGGCTCATGCTCTATCCACTTCGCTATGCTGCTTCTGTGTCTTTTTATTGTTACTCTGTAGTCTCCCAAGTGCTTAGTACAGTGCTCTGAACACAGTAAACACACAATAAATTTGAATGAATGAGTTATTGTACCTATGACACAAAGTCCAAATCCAATTATTTTTTTTAAACTCTAATAGAATTGTTGAGGTACAATAGGCAAGTATGGTTTACAATGTCAACCACGTTCCTAATTAAAGCCATAACTGCCATTGCTCTGGCAGTCCACATATTCTGTGATGTGTTCCCTCACTTCTCTTGAGGTCAATTTCAATTCACCTAGCCCTTCCACATCCTGATCCCCGTTGAGCTCCAAAACTAAAATCTTACAGATAGAGAATTCATCACATTTCAAAGATTTAGTAACCATCTTAAAGTTCAAATCACCTTGAATACACACAGGCTAAATGCTAACAAATTCTACTTGGGAAAAATGGCCGAACTTTCATTTAACACAACGATGTGAAACATCACATTCTTTCTCGGCCCTACTGTGCGGAAACCATGGCAAGATTTAAGGAGGAGAAGAACCCAAACTGCTCTTTCCTTGTTGGGATTTCTGGTGAGAGGGTGAGGCTTATTAAATATGAGCATCTTCAACCCAAGGTACTGAATCTTTGACCCACTCAGTGACAGGAAGAGGTGGAAAACAGAGACCTTGAGGGGCAGGAGGTAAGAGACAGGAAAATAACCTCTGCAGCTCTCCTTGCAGACTTCGCTGAGAGTGGTGGGCAGAATCAGGGAGGAGATTTGAGGTTAGGGAAGGGCAGGCCCTTCCGGCTTCTGGCAATGTGTCACTTCACTGCATCATAAAAAGGTGGGAGGGAAAAGCCAAGGGTTTGGGTGTTTAAACCTGATGAAATGTAAAGACTATCAAATTCCCTCAGGAACTAATCCTGGCCAAAGACTAGTCAAGCTTTAGTGTTGCACTTTTGCAGTCTGAATTACCCAGGTGAGTTGCTTAAATTTTCTCAATTCACTCATTCAATCCTCACTGCCCCAATTGCCTTCAGCTGAGAGGTTTCAATGTCATAATAATGATAATAATAATAATAATAATAATAATAATAATGTCATTTGTTAAGTGCTTAGTATGTGCAAAGCTCTGTTCTAAGCACTGGGGGGATACAAGGTAATTAGGTTGTCCCACGTGGGGCTGACAGTCTTCATCCCCATTTTACAGGTGAGGTAACTGAGGCATAGAGAAGTTAAGTGGCTTGCCCAAGGTCACACAGCTGACAAGTGGCTGAGCTGGGATTCGAACCCATGACCTCTGACTCCCAAGCCCAAGTTCTTTCCACTGAGCCATGCTGCTTCCATCAACACAGAGGCTCCCATTGCTTTTTCACTAACCCACAAATTCATTTTCACTTCTCTACATGGTGCTGAGGCCACCTTCCTCCACCCTCCGCCCAACTCCCCACATATGAGAGAAGCAGTGTGGCTCAGTGGAAAGAGCCCAGGCTTGAGAGTCAGAGGTCATGGGTTAGAACAGTGCTTTGCACATAGTAAGCGCTTAACAAATGCCATCATTATTATTTATTATTATATGGCCATGTATCCAGCAAATGGCTAGAGTGGGTAAAGAAACAGCCATGGGCTCTACCATGAGATTCAGCCTGGAGCAATCACAACTGAATATTTTTCCTCACCTCTCCCTCTTCTGCTCCGAGACTGTGCCTGCCTCCCAAGGAGCAGGTTGGAAGGCAGACCAGCCCTTGTTCACTTCTTTGGGGACTTACAGGGCATCCACCCATTTGTTTTCCGTAGATCACTGAACAGCCAACAGATGGTAATGACTTCCAGATTCTCAGCCAGAGCCGGATTCATACCAAGGACTGGGGGCATCAAGGCTCCTAGCATCACTCCCTCTCTGCCTATTCACGAGGAACACTGGTAATTCAAAGTCAGTGGGTCAGATTCACGATGCGGTCCGGTCTTTCACTGCTGCTTCTGGAGTCTCCATCCAGATGCAAAAATTCCAGCTTGGAAAACTATGTAAATGACCTTCATTTCACAGGTTTTAATGATTTCTTCAGATTTTGTGGAAAAGTGCCAAATTGTTGAATTTGCTAATTTGTTGCCCAGTTGGCAGATGGAAAGGAAAAGATCGACAAAGCTGGAGCTGAGGTAAGGTCCTATGAAAAGACACTCACCTGCTTACTATGTCCATGGAGGGAGGTCAATATAGTAGTAGTGGCCGGAAGCAGCATAGTTTAGGGGATGGAGCACAGGCCTGGGAATCAGATGGATCTGGGTTCTAATTCTGGCTCCACCCCTTGTCTGTGTGTGACCTTGGGCAAGTCACTTCACTTCTCTGTGACTCAGTTACGTCATCTATAAAATGGGGATAAGACTGTGAGCCCAATGTGGGACAGGGACTGTGTCCAACCGGATCAAATTGTAGCTACCCCAGTACTTAGAACAGTGCTTGGCCCACACCAAGTGCTTAACAAGTACCATAATTATTATTATTTATTTATTAGTAGTAGAATGGTATTTAATGACACAGAGTTCAGTGCACAGTACTATATGTTTGTGTGATAAGGCAGTAGCACAAGACACATTCTCTGACCATAAGGAGTTTACAAGCTAAACACTATCACTATCATTCCCTCCTCTATAGCTCAACAGGCAGAAGAGTCCACACATTTAGATGTTAGAGGCCTCGACTGGGGGCCACAGTGTAGATCCAGCTTTCAGTTCACCCATTCCCTATCTGATACAAGTACAATATTAAAAAATGCCTTAAAACTCTATCCCTTGCCAAATCCAAAAGACCACAGCTTTCCCCACCTCAAAGCCTCCTAAAATTGCATCTCCTCCTACAACCTTTCCCCAGTCAATTCCCAGCACCCTGTGCCATATAAACCAACCTCCATCTCTAGCACTTATGAACTTATTTCCACCACTTAAGTACATTTCTGTAATTGATTTATTTAAATTAATGTCTGTTTCCCCCTCTAGACTGTAAGATCGTTGTAGGCAGGGAATGATAATGATAATAATAATTATGGTCTTTGTTAACTGCTTACTACGTACCAGTCACTGTACGAAGCACTGGGGTGGGTACAGGCAAATCAGGTTGGACAGAGTCCCTATCCCACATGGGGCTCACAGTCTTAAACCCCATTTTGCAGATGAGGTAACTGAGGCACAGAGAATTGAAGTGACTTGCCCAAGGTCACACAACAGACAAATGGCGTGGCTCAGTGGAAAGAGCATGGGCTTTGGAGTCAGAGGTCATGGGTTCAAATCCCAGCTCGGCCAATTGTCAGCTGTGTGACTTTGGGCAAGTCACTTAACTTCTCTGGGCCTCAGTGGGGATTAAATGGGGATTAAAACTGTGAGCCCCCTGTGGGACAACCTGATCACCTTGTAACCTCCCCAGTGCTTAGAACAGTGCTTTGCACATAGTAAACACTTAACAAGTACCATCTTTATCATTATTATTATTAAATGGCAGACCTGGGATTAGAATTCAGGTCCTTCTGACTCCTAGGCCCAAGGTCTATCCACTAGGCCATGCTTCTATAGTATTGAGGAAGGCCATGCATGGGGGTCTCCAGCATCTATGGGGTGGGGGCAGTTCCCCCACTCTCTTCTTCCTCCAGCCCTGCCTGGGGATCTGGGACACAATACCAAGAAAGGTTAGGCGTCACCGCCTTTAGAAGTGTTTAAGGATAAGCTAATGACTGACCATCCTATCTGGAAGCAGAAAACTAGGATTATATATACATAGTTACCCAGATTACATATGTTATATGTAATGTTATATGATATATATAAACCCTAGCATAATATATATATATATATAACATGTAATCTGGAAAACGAGAGAGAGAGAGAGAAACCTTAGAGTATTGCCTCTAGATGGGATGGTAAATTGATACCGTGAACAGTGAAGTTCACCTATGGTGCATGTGTGGCTGGAAAAGACAATGTTCTCACCACCCAAAGACTCTCCTTAGTTGTGCTCTCATTATTTGTTGTTTGCAGTGCCTGGTGGCGCTTTCGCTTTTGTCTGCTTGTTTCCCAATCCCCTGGAAGTTCTGCTCAAACACAGCCATCCCCTACGTGTCTAATAACTTTGTTGTATTGTACTCTCCCAAGTGCTCAGTACAGTGCTCTGCACACAGTATGTACTCCATTAATATCACTGCTTGATTAAAGTATCCTGTCCACCACAATTTTCTCCTAGTTTTCAGTTACAGATTTTCATTGTCTTAAGTTTCACACCATTTACTCTCACTGTCTATTTTACCTCTGTGAGCAAATGAGCAACAGCAGGATGCCTAAACAACTACTGTGTGGAGAGCTAAACTTGGGACACTGAAAACAAGGAGGACAGATAAAAGGCTTTAAGAACAAGATAAAACAAAGCCTCAGACAATATTGAAACCCAACTGGACATCAATTGCTGAGCCTAGACCTACATGGTGTATTTCTAGCAAGAAAGGAGCAGCTCTTTTTAAGTTTAGACTTTGTAAAGAATGACAGACAAGGAGACAAAAGATAAAACAGTGCCAGGTGCGACGAACATTAAACATAACCACAGAACAAAGGAAAGTCTTTTTGTGCACACAATTTAGAAGGATTGTGGGTTCTGCATTGTCCTTTTCTGTCACATGCATTTATAGGTGAATTTCCAAATCAGTGGTGTTTTCTTCGAATGTGATGGATACATATGATATATCTGATATTTATATATATATATATATATATATATATATATATATATATATATGTCATATTATTTGTTAAGCACTTACTACATGCTAGGCACTGCATTAAGCACTGTGGTAGATACAAGCTAATGAGGTTGGGCACAGTCCCTGTCCCACATGGGGCTCACAGTCTTAATCCCCATTTTACAGATGTGGTAACTGAGGCACAGAGAAGTTAAGTGACTTGCCCAAGGTCACACAGCAGACAAGTAGCAGAACTAGGATTAGAACCCAGGTCCTTCTGACTCCCAGGTCTGTGCTCTATCCATTAGGCAACACTTCTTCTCATCTAAATCATATATAAGGCTTTGGCTCACCATACAGCAGCTAACTTCTCTGTGCCTCAGTTCCCTCATCTGTAAAATGGGGATTAAGACTGTGAGCCCCCCGTGGGACAGCCTGATCACCTTGTAACCTCTCCAGCGCTTAGAACAGTGCTTTGCACATAGTAAGCACTTAACAAATACCATTATTATTATTATTATTATTATTATTTGGGCATCCTGCTGGAATCCTGTCTTTTCACATGTCGCACTTTGTGAAACTGGGTGGAGGTGACACAGCTAACATTATTTTAAATTTTAATTCTTCTCACCTCTTTCCAGTGGGGTTTGTGGGGTTGTCAGTGGACATTAGATAGGGATAATTGGAGAATGTATTCTAGAATCAAGTTCTCCTCATAGAATGTCAATAATTTTAGATGAATTACTAACCACTACAAGTTTTGATTAAACCTTACTCTAGTTTTGCTTTTAAGATTAGTAAGACTCACCAGGCAAATCTAAAAGCATCAAAATATGATAATTCTGAGGTAAAGGGAACATTTTAATTTGCATCTATAGCAAGCCATTGAATCATTAACATGAAATACCCTTTGATGGATGCTTTGAAAAAATAATTATATATTAAAGTATAAAAGTCTCTTCTTGCTTTGTTTAAATTACCTTATAGTGCTGATTAAAATAACAGAACATTATAGCTTGCTTAGCTAAACATTCTATTTCCAAATCCATTTTCAATTGTTTCCCTTTTATTTGAACGATTTTTGAGCAATTTTACTGCTATTCAACCTGCTTTTTTATTAAAAATTGAAGTACTCACATTTTTATCCATTTCCTCAGTCCTAAAGTTTAACTCCTTTGATGCCATTAATTATGAGATTCTGCTGTGTTTCCATGAACTTCTGTAAGTATAGTTCATCTCACTTTCCTCAGTGCTCCGGAAAGGCTCCTAGGTTTCATTTCTGAAGAACTGAATTCATTTTTTTTGGTGAATATCATAAGATCCTTAGGAATGCCCACTGTAAAATCTGTTAAAAAAAAAAAAAAAGAGAAGGGATGTGATGGTTTTGAGTTAGTGGGAATGGTATTGAATGAAGACAGTAACAGTGTAGCCTAATGGAAAGAGCAAGGGCCTCTGAATCAGAGGACCTGCATTCTAATCCCAGCTCCATCACTTGTCACTTGTGACCTTAGGCAAGTCATTTAACTTCTCTGTGCCTCAGTTACCTTATCTGTAAAATGAGGATTAAGACTATGAACCCTATGTTGGATATGTACTGTGTCCAGTCTGATTTGCTTGTATCTACCCCAGCATTTATTGCAGATCCTGGCAAATAATAAGTGCTTACAAGTATCATAAACAGGGACACCTCCATAGGATGAAATGGAACTTGCAGGCCTTCGTCACCATCCTCTAACCCCAACCCCAAACTCATCATCAATTGTATTTATTGAGTGCTCACCATTTGCAGAGCACTATATTAAGCACTTGAGAGAATATAGTGCAATAAAGTTGTTGAGTATGTTCCCTGCCCACAGTGAGTTCAGTCTAAACTGAATCAATCAATAGCATTTATTGAGTGTTTACTTTGTGCAGAACACTGTAGAACCAGGTATCCAGTTCTCTTCCAGCAATCAATAGTTTTTACTGAGTGCTTACTGCATAATAATGTTATTTGTTAAGCACTTACTATGTGCCAAGCACTGTTCTAAGCATTGAAATGCATGCAGAGCATAGATTGGAGTACAATCAATTTAGTAGATACAACCCTGTCTTCAAGGATCATATAATCCAGGGCTATGTGTGATTTACAGAGATGATCTATTTAATCTTCCTACCTCCAGTAAAGATCTCATGTAAACCACCCTAAAGGTTCAGCAATCGCATAGCATAGTGGAAAGAGCTTGGGCTTGGGAGTCAGAGTCATGGGTTCTAATCCTGGCTCTGCCACTGATCAGCTGTGTGACTCTGGGCAAGTCACTTGACTTCTCTGTGCCTCAGTTACCTCATCTGTAAAATGGGGATTAAGACTGTGAGCCCCACATGGGGCAACCTGATCACCTTGTATCTACCCCAGTGGTTAGAACAGTGCTTGGCACATAGTAAGCACTTAACAAATGCCAACATTATTATTATTATAAACCAAACACTTCATGATGATTTTTTTTTCCTTTGGAAACACTGCAATACAGATGTATACTATAGAAGAACTAAGAAAACCTTTAGCTAAAGCCATATCAGTTAATGAAAATTCACATTTTGAAAAAATATTATTTGACTAATTAAAATGAAATTAAATGAATGTAACATTAACTGTGTCTACTGTTTAGCATAAAAAGTTGTTAAATATATCATACTCTGTGTACTGAACTGGCAGCAGATTTTAGCAATGTTTAATTGTAAGAAATAGCCATGTACTACTTAATTGCATAACTAGGTGGAACATAAAACTCACAATTACATGAATTATATTAAGTAAAATATGTTAAAATAGTTTGTTTTTAGATGGTGGAATTTTATGGACACTATAAAGAAACTGAAGTACATTTTTAATTACCTAATTATTGCTATTTTCAAAGTCCATTTACACCATAATTGTTCTTGTTTTCATAGTCCAAGGAGTCCTTGACAGAGAGACTTAGTGGGATCTAAAATAAGAATTCATTCTTCATACAATCCCTCTTTACAAATGCTAGAGTCAGAGACAGCCAAGATCACTCCTCTGCACCTCACTTCTTCATTAGATCCTAGGAGATATTCAATGTCAATGCATATAGCTTTTGACAAACTAACTATAAATATCATATTGATAACCTACAGGAAATTCCCCAAGTAGGAAGTGTGTTTGGAAAAATACAATTTAATTTGGACCGAGAAGTATCATACTGAATTCAGACAGTGACCTGAAGTTTGACTTTGAACTAAATTGGATCTAAAAACAATTCTTGAGGTTTGATGAGTTATGTTTTTGGCTTGATTGAATTTTATGTGCTTGCTCTTAACACTGTAAAGTGCCATAAATATTTTGTTGTAATAGTTTAGTAAAATAATTCAGGAAAACAAGCTCTTAAGAGATTCCTTCCCAATTTTCAGGACAGATAGGGACGGGTTTATGGACTTTGGTGGTTTGCCTCAAATACTGAGCTTTTGAGACATAATAGCCACAGCCACCGACAATATACCAAAAGACAAATTCCCTAGACTGCAAGCTCATTGTGGGCAGGGAATGTATCTTTTTATTGTTATATTGTACTCCCACAAGAAGTTGGGATGGTGCTTTGCACACAGTAAGTGCTCAATAATAATAATAGTGATGGCATTTGTTAAATACTTACTATGTGCAAAGCACTGTTCTAAGCACTGGGGAGGTTACAAGGTGATCAGGTTGTCCCACGGTGGGGTTAACAATTTTAATCCCCATTTTACAGATGAGGTAACTGAGGCCCAGAGAAGTTAAGTGACTTGCCTAAAGTCACACAGCTGATAGTTGGCGGAGCTGGGATTTGAACCCAGGACCTCTGACTCCAAAGCCTGTGCTCTTTCCACTAAGCCACACTGCTTCTCAATAAATATGATGGAATGAATGAACTTCTGTGCCAATGATTCAGATGTTGACCAATGAATGAACAGAAAATTATATTTTCTGATCCCAAATTACTTCCCTCTTTCAATATTCACCTACATTTGTTCTACTGGTAGGAGTTCACCACTTTCCATTTTTCAAGGGGCCTTCTTATTTCCTAGTTGTCTCTTTTGACCCCATTCACCAAACTTCAAGGGTATTTCCTCTTTGACCCTTAAACAAAACAAAAAATATGAGGAAATGAGGTTAAGTGAGGGTTGTGGAATAGAAATCTCCAAATGTTAAAGAATAACAGAGACTTAACCAGACCCAGTGATATTAGACAAGATCTCCAACTGCACTTGAGCCCAATATTCCAAAGACACACATTTTGGTCATCTTCAAATTGTTGTCAATCGATTCAGGACACAATAGTTAATAGTTAAGCGCTTAGTACAGTGCTCTGCACACAGTAAGTGCTCAATAAATATGATTGAATGAATAGTTCAAGAGAAGGTAAGCCTACAAGAGATAAGAGGGAGAGAGGTAAGGAGTACTCATAGAAGACAATCCCTTAGTTCCTTGAAAAAAGGAACTATGTAACACCAGTCTATGGTACTCCTAGATCAAGAAACTATGTAACACAAGTCTCTTTTCTATTACCCCATTAGTGGTGCATGTGTGTAAGTGTGTGTGTGTGTGTGTGTGTGTGTGTGTGTGTGTGTGTGTGTAATGGTTCAAGCAAAATAGTTATTCTGAATATTTTTGTATGGTTCAGCTACACATACAGCTGAACCATACATTACTTATACATTTATTTCTTTTTCCACATCAGAGTTCTCTTGATGTGAAGTCACTATCTGAAATTGCACTCCAATATCAGCATGTGGATCCTTAGAATCTTCAAAAATCCCATATTTAGCTTAATTTTGCTATTAAGTTGTATTAATATGTAATTCAGTAATTAAATTTGAAAATTTAAAGGCTTAACATGACACTCGTGGGAAAAAAACTGACAACTCTTTATCAGGCATTTTTCACAATATGTGTGTTATTCTTTAAAAGTCAAGTTTTGACATTCCACTTAATTTGGCTCTACATTTGCGTATTGAGTACAGTGTTGCTTAATTATATTTGCTATATACACATGAAATTATGTTTCCAGGAGACATTTAATATACTTGGGTCTGTTTCTTATGTCTAAAAGATTGGGACTTAGCCCTTAGTTCATTAGCCCAGGTAGACTAGAAGACACACACTGACCAGTAGAGACCAGACTCCCAGGATTTCAGTCAATTTCCAAGCCATATGCGTGACTGTTATAGGACAGACATTTTTAGGATTTCTTCCATATCCTCTGAATGATTTTAGTCTGTGCACAGCTCAGTTTGTTTGGAAAATGTCAAACACGCCTTAATGCAAAACACTTTTCTAGGTTCTAGTATAATTTGTATTATATGGAAGCAAAAATGATACATGTCTGATTTACATTGGAATCTACAATGAGGTGGGTGTTAGTCTGTTTGACAAGTGTTGTGACTGAAGCTGATTTTAGATTCATTCGCTCAGTGGTATTTTTTTATTGGCTTATGGATATGTGAAGCAAAGAGCCAAATTGGGACTCAGGGTTAGCACCATGTTACTTCTTTCCGTTTTTGAAAATGTGTTTAATGTTGGAGAGGGAGACTCCACGTCACTGACTTTGGGACCCATTCAATCACCCTGCTGACCACGGACCTTCTGGGGCACTCGGAGTTCACTGGGCTGCTCTTGAACATGGCCACAGCTGCAGGGAAGGTTTGGGAAAGAAAGCACATCAATCTGGCAGAGTTGAAATGACAGCAATTCCTTACATGGCTTTTTCATTTAGATTATGCTAAGAGCTGAGCCAGGCAAGGCATAAAAATGACAGCAGATCAGGAACGTCCATTTGTATTTCCAATCTGGGAAGCAAGGATGGAAAAGTCTCCTCCTCCTGCTGCCTGATCTTCTCAATAAGAAAAGAACTGAGACCCCCTTAGCTCATTTATATGAAAATCCTAAGAAATACTAGACAGCCATTGTGCTTGAACAGGCTCCATCTGTTGACTTTTCAGCCGGGACTGTATCATATAGGTATTACGTCTTTTAATATCAGCTTTCAGTTTGACTGTTTTTATTTGTCATCTGATGTTTTTGGACCATCTAGCGGTAATTCTACAAAGCAAACATTGGTTCATATTATTGGGTGGCTGGCGAAAGACTGTGTCTTCTACACTTGTGGTGCATTTGTACCCCATTGTGATCGAGTCATGACACCATTCAGCTAAACAGTCTAATTGCCAGAAAAACCGAGTTGAGTCCTGGAGGTTGCATTGAAAAATAAGGTGGAGGCAACTGTAGACAGACAAGTCATTAGTCTATGCAGAACCAAGTCAAGGCTTAAGAGGAATTTTCCCTCTGCTTTTGTTTTTTTTTTTAAAAAAAACAACAACTTGGGGACAGCCAATACATGTTTTCAAATTGAACAGTGGCCTTTATCTCTGGCTGTTGCTATTTTTTTCTTTCCCTTTTGGAAAATGAGATCTTTGCATTATTAAAAGCAAATATTA
The DNA here is from genome assembly GCF_015852505.1 of Tachyglossus aculeatus. Classification (NCBI taxonomy): domain Eukaryota; kingdom Metazoa; phylum Chordata; class Mammalia; order Monotremata; family Tachyglossidae; genus Tachyglossus; species Tachyglossus aculeatus. Next base: position 62,000,442 of record NC_052076.1, on the reverse strand, counting down.
TACTTTCCATTGTCAAACAAAGTTTATAAGGTACATATGTCAAAGATGAAGTAAAATCTTTATGAGAGGACCTCACACAGAAATTTTCCTGTGGCAGAAGAATTTTTGATGAAGTATTTGATATGAAAAGTCAGTGAAACTTATGAAAAAAAATCTGCCTACCTCCTATAACGCAAATAACACACTAGAAGAAAAATCACATGTACTGATTTTGATGTTATTTTGCAGAGCTGCTTTTAAGGGGGGAAAGAGGAGGAAGACCAGGAGGAAGAAAATGATATAGAAGACAAGGAATATAAAGACAAAAAAGAAGAAAGATGAGGGGAAAGAGGAGTGATCATCTGTGAAGAGGTCAGAAGTGGCTAGCTCTGAGGTGGTCCTGAAGGAAAGGGAACAAAATTGTCTGGGGTGCTCTTTATTCAGAAGAGTATAAATGCAAATGACAGCATTTACAGGGGGATGGGAAATAAGGTGATGACAAATGTAAAGGATTCTTTGAGCTTGGAGCCTGCTAACTTGGAATCTGGTAGAGCCATGGCGCCTATTTACAAGAATCTGGGACAGCATAATATCTTTTCCTAGTCAGGTTGGTGCCAATGTGTCCTGGCACTGGGAAGAGTATTAAATTGAGCTTAGCATTTGTCTAAACCATGCTGTCTGTTATACTTTTAAGATATGCTTTGCTTCCTCAGGCTAGGAGTTGCACTAAGCCCCTCCCCTGAGAATAGCAAACAGGAGTTACAGTCGACTATGGTTAATTTGCGTTTTGTGCTTTGTTTATCTAAACCATATGTCTAGATTGTTGTAATTCTGTGTCGTAGGCTGTGTAATACTCTCTGTGCTAAGAAATCTGTAAATAGCAGCAGCCCAATGCATAATCATGTTGGCATTTTGAAGTGGGGGTGTGGGGGGAGGAAGATTCAGATCACATTAGGTGGAGATTCAACACTGCTGAGGAGGTCTCAATTGGAACCTTGTGGGCCATGTTCAGACCATGGGATAGTAAATTTGCATGAATCTGAAAGGAAACCAAAGCCAAACCCTCTTCATTTCCAATTGTCTACAGACAGTGGTTGTAAATAATCCAAATATTAAATCAGTTATCTGCTCCTGAGCAGAAGTAGCAATATGCTTAGCATGGCACACCCAAGAAATTCTATCCCTGGGCACCTAAGAAAGCAAGACAAACATACAATTTTCTTCTTTTACATTTTCTTCTGAGTGGGGTTTTTTTTTTTGTATTCTTATTTTAAAATTTAATTAGCAGCTGGAGGGGCCCAAGCTGGATCAATCTTTCACAAAAAACGAAACTCCCAATATCGGGAGTGAAACCTCAAGGGTCTTCAAGGGACTTAGCACATGCTGTTACCTGCTGTCGCCTTCTGCCTTCAGAGCTGAGAACCTCAACAACAGTTAGTGGGAGAATAAGTCCTCTGGAGTTGGTCTGCACCAAGAAGATTCTTGGTCCCAAGATCCATCAAGAGCACAATCAAAAGTGGTTGAGATCTATGTTCAAAGGCTTACATGAGTGGAGTTGGTATTATCTGAAACAATTATTCCAATTAGTCTCAGTTTTATTCTTGGTTTTCAGCCATTTTCTTGTTTAGGACAACATCGTAGACCTCAAACAAAGCCTCCTGACAATTGACTTCAGGGCTCTCTCTCCATCCTACACATTGGCTTTCTATCAATAAATTAATCAATCAATAATATTTATTGAGCACCTAATTGTAGACAGAGACTGTACTAAGCTGAGAAGCAGCATGGCTCAGTGGAAAGAGCACGGGCTAGGGAGCCAGAGGTCATGGGTTCTAATCCCGGCTCCACCACTTGTCAGCTGTGTGACTTTGGGCAAGTCTCTTCACTTCTCTGAGCCCCAGTTCTCTCATCTGTGAAATGGGGATTAAGACGGTGAGCCCCATATGGGACAACCTGATCACCTTGTATCCCCCTCCCAGCACTTAGAACAGTGCTTTGCACATAGTAAGCACTTAAATGCCATTATTATTATTATTATTTGAGAGCCTAACTGCGGACAGAGACTGCACTAAACTGAGAAGCAGCATGGCTCAGTGGAAAGAGCACGGGCTGGGGAGCCAGAGGTCATGAGTTTTTTTTTTGTTTTTGTTTTTTTTTGGTATTTGTTAAGCGCTATGTGCAAAGCACTATTCTAAGCGCTGGGGTAGATACAAGGTAATCAGGTTGTCCCACGTGGGGCTCACAGTCTTCATCCCCATTTTACAGATGAGGGAACTGAGGCCCAGAGAAGTGAAGTGACTTGCCCAAAGTCACACAGCAGACAAGTGGCGGAGTTGGGATTTGAATCCACGACCTCTTGACTCCAAAACCCGTGCTCTTTCCACTAGCCACGCTGCTTCCCTAATGAGTTCTAATCCCGGCTCTGCCACTTGTCAGCTGTGTCACTTTGGGCAAGTCACTTCATTTCTCTGGGCCTCAGTGACCTCATCTGTAAAGTGGGGATTAAAACTGTGAGCCCCACGTGGGACAACTTGATCACCTTGTATTCCCCCCAGCGCTTAGAACAGTGCTTCACACATTGCAAGTGCTTAACAAATGCCATTATTAATATTATTATTATTAAGCACTTGGGTGAGTACAGTAGAATCACTATGATCTCTACCCTCAAGAAGCTTACAATCCAGTGGGAGAAGTGGACACAAGTTACAGATAGGAGGAGGCAATACAGTACAAAGATATGTACACACTACCATGGGAGGGGATGTTTCAATGTCATGGAAGAGCTAAAGTGGCAGTTGAAGACTGAGGGTGGGGAGGTGATAAATCAATTGAGGAAAGATGTCCTGGAGGAGATGTGATTTCTGGAGGTCTTTGAAGATGGGAAAAGCAGTGGTCTGCCAAATGTGAAGGGGGAGGACGATCCAGGCAGGAGGTTGGAGCCAGGAGGAATGAGGCAGGGTGAGTGGGTTGGCTTGAGATGAATGAAACTTGAAAGCTGAGGCATAGTGGGAGAAGAGAGTGGATAAGCAGGGGCAAGAGAACTGACTGAGTACACTGAAGCCAAGTGTTTCTGCTTGTTGAGAAGAGGAATGGGCATCCAGTGGAGGTGGGGGAGACATACAAAATGACAGCATTCCTTACAGACCTTACAGAAGCAGCACGGCATATGAATAGAGCATGGTCCTGGGAGTCAGAAGGTCGTGGGTTCTAATCCCAGCTCCACCACTTGTCTGCTGTGTGACCTCTGGGCCTCTGTTACCTCATCTGTAAAATGGTGATTGAGACTGTGAGCCCCTCATGGGGTAGGCCTGTTTCTAACCTGATTTGCACTTATCCTCCCCACCCCCCAGTGCTTAGTACAGTGTCCAGCACACAGTAAGTACTCAACAGATACTCAAATTATTATTATTCATTCAATCGTATTTATTGAGTGCTTACTTTGTGCAGAGCACTGTACTAAGCACTTGGGAAGTACAAGTTTGCTACATATAGAGACGGTCCCTACCCAACAGCGGGCTCACAGTCTAGAAGTCACAGTCTAATATTATCATTATTATTAGTATTATGTGAAAGGCTGGAGGCAGGGAATTCAGTGAGGAGACTGATGCAGTAGTCATAATGGGATACAATACACCAGGGTGGCGTGACACTGCATCATATAACTGGCAGGGGGAGGCAGTGTCAATGCTCAATTGTAGTTCAACCCTTTCACCTGAAAGAACTGATAGGATACCCAAAGTCATAAACCAACTAAACATCTCTTAAGCAAATCACACACCCGGCATGATCCCACCTAGATCAATGTGGTGGCAGTTTAGATGGAAAAGGAGGTGCAGATCCTGGGTAAATTGTGGAGGAAAAGCCAAAAGGATTTGGGGACAGATTGAATGTGGGGGTAGAAAGAGATAGAGGAGTCAAGCCGAAGTTATGAGCTTGAGAGATGACCTATACTCTACATTGTTACCACCTCTCAATTCTCCAACCTCTGACTGCTCACTCGTTCTGCTTCCCCAGCCATGACCCCCTCTGAATTCACCAGACCATAGTTCTACCTATTTTCAAACCTCTCTGTCAAATTCCACCTCCTTCAGGGGCTTTCTCTAATAAATGCACATCGCCCAACACATATAAACCAACTGTAACCCTTAGCACTGAAGTCAATCAGTGCTATTTATTGAGCACTTACCATATATGCAGTATTGTACTAAGTGCTTGGGCCAGTGCAATACAACAGAGTTGTTAGACATTCCCTGTCACAAGAAGGACCAACAAGGAGCTTACAGTCTCCACCTCCCACTATTTGCAAATAATTACTGTCTGTCAGTATCCCCTGTTAGATTACAAAGTCCTAGAGGCCAAAGGGTATGTCCTGCTTCTTTTGCCCTCTCCCAAGCATTCAACTGAAAGTTTTGCACTCAGCTGGCACTCAATAGTGCCATAGATTGATTGATAGGTTAGGAAATTATCTTAATTTGTTCTTCAGTGAGAAGAGAGTGGTCATAAGAATACCTTCCTTTCCTTCAAGCACCATCAAAAGTACAATAGTTCCACTGGAACTATGGGATGTCAAGTTCTACCCTACTGGTTTTGAGAACTGCTCCTCATGGCAATTTAGCTAGTGGAAGGAAATACTTCGGGTGGTACCATAACCATTCCTTTGGAAACACATGGTTTCTCTCCTTTCCTTGTTTACACTAATGTGTTTTAATTTACTGAGGCAACGGCACCAGATAAGAAATATAAACAGTCCTCTCACTCATCCTATTTCCTGCCAAATTCCAGGAGGTGTGGCTCCTATTAGGTCCCCTGGAATGAGGATGTCTGAGCCAAACGGGCAACTTGAAACCTTTGTCTGAGCCAGGGATGCTGCAGCACGAATGGAAGCTCTTTTTTCGTGTGTGGTCTTCCTTTCAGGGGTCTTCATAATCCTGCTGTGTGACTGGATGGAAGTGGAGCTGGAAAACCAAGCAACATGATGGGAAGGCATGGTCTTCGGAAGTTTTCCTCGGTTTCAGAGGCCTCGGGAAGGTTCTTTCAAAACGAGAGCAAGAGTCAGATTTATAAGGGCATAAAACTTGCAACAGTTTTTGAGGGTATCCAATCACCCAGAATTCCAGGCTCATTCCTCCACTGCAGCCCAGCCCACCAAGCAATCCCACCTGCCATCCTTCTTTACTCTTCCCCCTCTCCCTCTTCGGACTCACTAAACTTGGGTCCCAACCTGGAATGCCCTCCCATCTTCTCTCAACTAAATGCCATCTCTTTATTCCTTCTTTCTGGTTGACAGGAGCTCCTGGCCTGATGCTCCTGGTGGATCCTTCAAGTCCATTCCCAGTTTACCTCGCAGGGCTTTCATAATTTCCACTTTGACAGAGGCACCCTCCCAGCAATTGCCTCTACTTAAGAACCCTGAATGGGACAATGGAGTCCGGCCTCATTATGAGAGTTCACAACCAGGAAAGCGATGACCTGATGGTGCCCTCTGCAGTCAGCCCAGTTCTGAACCACAGAGGGAGTTTGCCCAATCACCAAAAATCCCTGCTCTGGGGTGGAGGGCCTGGGAGATCTCGCTAATGATCCGACTGCAGCTGAACTTGAGCTTTTCTGGAAGGGAAAGCAAAGGGAATTTCCCAAATCCCACGAATAGACTCTGTGTACGATTAAGCTCTTGCTGAAAATGACTCCCCTTCAGGAGGCTGCCAACAGAAAACTTTCACCGTCAGTGAGTTTTGGCCCCAGGAAAAAGAAAGTCAGGCCGATAGCAGAGGCTGGAGCCAGGTGTGTTTGCAAGCAGGTGCTGCATAAGGTTCTCTGCACAGCCCTGCCAATGCTCTTTCCACAGAGACCTACAACACCTCCGTTGTTCCTGTCAGGCTCCCCCCTCTTCACCGAGATTGCCAATGCCATGAGTTATGTGACAGGGCAGTGACTTGGACGAATGTCCACTATTGACAAGGACAGACACCAGTGAGCCTGTCCCAGGACACGTCTGTACCTTCCTGGAAAAGCTCAGGCTATCATTAACCTGTTCTAGCGCCTCAACCACAGTTTTTCTTCTTGATTCAGTCGCACATTATGTACCCTGACTCCTGGGTAAAAGATTTGTGGCAATTGCATGATGTATGAGGTGCCATTTGTAAAAATATTATTTAGTGTAAAACATGATGTTTTTTTTCTGTTGATTTACAAGTTGGATTTATAAATCTGCACTTCTCACCGTTTGGGTTATATATCTTGCCTCTGATTTATAAAACTTGCCAGTAAATCTTTCCAGCAAAGTTTTGATTCAGAAATCATTATTTTAAAAATTAGATTTAGCTAAAACATTCAATGGCTTTGTTAGGAAGGCAATGGATTTACATACCTTCAATTGCAGTTTACAAATCCTACAACAGATTTACAAATTGTGCTGAGGAATTCTTAAATAAAATGTCGTGATTTAAGGATCCTCAACCTGTGCTTAGGATACAAATGACTGATTTATGCTACCAAAGCCATACAATAATGATCTACTTTATAAAATCCTACTTTTACTTTAACTCCTAAGTCCTGATTTATACACCCTGATTAGGTTTTCTGTAGTGCAGCCCACAATCAGAGGCTCAATGCACAAAGAAACTGCACACAAGAGACACTTTTTTAAAGGAGTCCCAGGCTCCTTAGTTGCTGAGAAGGCTAATGGGTTTGAGGGACTCAAGGGTCATTGGTCCCATGGTTTTTTTTGGGGGGGAGGGGGGGGGGTTTGAGGATTTGCTTAAAGCTTTCACTGAAAACCCCATTACTTTGCCAAACACAGCCTCTGGTTTGGGGTGGTGGAGGAACATATTAATGTGTTGACAGTCTTATATTAAGGAAACCACAGGTCATTAGACACTAGACTATAAGGTCCTTGAGGGCAGGGTCCTTTTCTTGTTCTACTTTTATCACTCCTCTCAGCACCTGGTGTAGCACCTAGTGCAGTGCCCAGTGCAAAGTACAGGGCTAAGAAGGGCAGTTTTTTTCTTCTTTTTAATAATTTCTTGGTGGAAATTTTTCTTTTCTGAATCTGCCTAGGGCAAACCTACTTTAACCACTAAGGTAACCTCATCAAGATGATCTCGTGCAGATAGATCTGATGTTCCTGGATCCAGGTCTCTACGTTTGCCTCACCACATGCTCTAGATACATTGATGCCAGATTCTTTGCCCAATTTACAAAGAACATTTTGTGCTTTTCCTCCCCTCCTCCCCACCCCACTGCTGCCCTGGGGATTCTCCTGGCCATTTCAAGAGTTCAGACAAATTGGGAGCAGGGAGAAGGTGGCAGTATAGAAGCCTCAGGACTCCAAAACACTTGCTGTCAATCAGGCGGACAATGGCCAATCAAGGGGTCCCCTTAGCATACAGTTTTTCAGTCAAAGGTGCATGACCGCACAAGTTCAAACCCATTGTTTGGAAGTAATCCTAAATTATTACAATAAAATTTGTCAAATGCTTTTGGATTCAGGTGAGAAGGGAATTAACTGCATATAATTGTGCCACAAGTAAATATGAAGGAATGAGGATAGGCTTTGCCCCAGAGAAACATGGCATTAGTAGACAATCAAATCTATTAGCAAACTGATATCTACCCAAACCACTTAAAGAGGAGATGAATTGGGAGTTGTCATAATAGTTAATCCAAATAACTTGCACTCAGGTAGGCTCTTCTCTGCTAGTCTGAAGTTTCTACACTGGATGATACGGCTACTCCCAATATGGGCTTCACTTCAGCCATCTGGACAAGAAGTGTCTTTAGGCTCCCACCCACTTCTCAGAAGCAAAGAAAAATAGAAAGATGAATAATTAGCCATTGAATTTGATCAATGTATATCACCAATCTGGATCATTTTTGTTTTCAGAGTGTGATTGTGTCCTCTAGACTGTAAGCTTGTTGTGGGCAGGGGATGTGTCTGTTTATTTTTGTAGTGTACTCTCCCCAGTGCTTAGTTTAGTGTTCTGCACAAAATAAGTGCTAAACAAATATGATTGACTGAAATTTGATTGACTGACAAGGCTTTATTTTCTGGGTAATCCCTCAATTTACTAACAATAATAATGATAATAATACTAGGTGTCCTTTTTCAAGCGCTTACTACACATCAAGCACTGTGCTAAATGTTGGAGTAGATACAGTACAATCAGATTTTAATTTTTTACAGTATTTGTGAAGCGCTTTCTATTTTCCAGGCACTATATTACATGTTGGGATAGATACAAGCTAGTCAGGTTGGACACAGTTGGCCCACCTGGGGCTCACAGTCTTAATCCCCTATTTTATCTTAATCCCCTGTTTTACAGATGAGGTAACAGAGGCACAGAAAAGTGAAGTGACTTGCCCCGGGTCACACAGCACATAAGTGGCACAGCCAGGATTAGAACCCCTGTCCTTTTTACTTCCAGGCCTATGTTCTCTCCATTAGGTTACACTGCTTCCCAATTGGACACAATCTAAGGGTGGATGGAGAAGAGATGTTTAATCCCTATTTTACAGATGAGGAAATTGAGTCACAGGAAAGTCAAGTGACTTGCCCATGGTCACAGAGCAGGCAAGTGGCAGAGCTGGGTTGAAAAGCCTGGTCTCCTGACTCCCACTTTCCATTTTGCTTTACTTTTAAACACTGCTAGAGAGTGTCAGTAAATTTTACAAAATTATTATCTATGGTCATGCTATTAGATATTTAATTACCAGCATATTTGAGACCCAACTGGATTATTTTCCAGGATTACCCAGGAAATTGCATCAAACACTCCACTGCACTTAGCTGGATAGAGCTGACTCAAGTGATGTATCATATCACCCCGAGTTTTTCAATATTCAGAGTGTGAAAAGTACTTGAGGGTGAGATTACAGAGCAATGACACTCTTATTGCTTACATTTATGAAGTGTTACTTCAAATAACAAAAGCAGTTATTGGGCCATGTTGAAATCAACATGTTGAAACCAATATAATAGTACCATGATCTAGTCACAGATTCACTGGGTTCCTTGCCAGGGTGGGACATAAAGAAGAAGGAAAGCAATTTGGGTGAAAACACTAGAATAGGTGTCAAGTGCTTAGCACAGTGTTGTAAACTAGAAACTCTTTATGAGCAGGGAATGTGTCTACCAGCTGTATCATACTGTACTTTCCCAAGTGTTTAGTACCGTTCTCTGCTCACAGTAAGCACTCAATAAATACAATTGATTAATCGATAGACATTCCTGCTCTGAGTGATCTGCTTAACCTCTCTGGGCCTCAGTTTCCCCATGTGTTTATTACATGATAAATCAGGGTGACCCAAGATAAAGAGACCTCATTTTTATTGTTCATTTGTGGGCTATATAATGAAGCACTAAATCGTACTGCGTGACATACAACACTAATGAATTCTAAATACAAATTATCTAAACTTGAACTAGAGTTGTTCGAACTGATTTACAGTCTTTTGCACTCATGCTCACTGTTTCAGAGTAGCTTTCTAGTAAGTCAAAAGACAAAAACAAATAAAACCTCTTTCTTGGCCTTCCCTCCTTGACAGAATCCTACACCTTCACTGGCATGCAATGAGGATGAATTGGAAAGTGACTGTAGAGCATCTTTAGCCCAAAGACTTTGAATTAATCTATCAGTGGTATTTACTGAATGAGTTCTGTGGTAGATGCTTTCCCTTCCCACAGTGAGCTTAGATTCTAGAGGGGGAGATAGACATTAATATAAAAAAATTGATTAATTATGGATATGTACATAAGTGCTGTGGGGCTAAATAAGTGCCCGAAAGGTACAGCCCCAAATTCATAGATGAAATGGAAGGGAGAGAGAGTTGGGGAAAAGAGGGCTTAATCAGGAAAGGCCTTTTGGAGGGAACGCAATCTTAATAAGGCTTTGAAATTGGGGACAGTGGTGGTCTGGCTTTTATGGACAGGGAGGGAGTCCCAGGCCAGAGGGAAGACATAAGAAAGGGGTCAGAGGCAAGGTAAATGATATTGGGGTTCAGGGAGTGAACTGGTACTAGAGAAGCAAAGAGAGCACACTGAGCTGTAGTAGATAGTCAGTGAGATAAGATAGGAGTGGGCTAGTGATTGAGTGCTTGAAGAGGTGGATGCTACAAAAGAAGGTTTGCTAACAACAGGGAAGTATTGTGGCCGAGAGCAAAGAGCAGGGACTCAGAGGACCTGGGTTCTAATCCCTGTTCAGTCACTTGCCTCCTGTGTGTGACTTTGGGCAAGTCTCTTAACTTATCTATGCCCCAGTAACCTCAAATGTAAATTTGGGGTGAAATACCTGTTCTCCTTCCTACTTTCCCATGCGCTTAGTACAGTGCTCTGCACACAGTAAACGCTCAATAAATACGATTGAATGAATGAATGAATTCAGACCGTGAGCCCTGTGTGGAACAGGGACCCTGTCCGGCCCATTAGCTTTTATCTACCCCAGAGCTTAGAGAAGTGCATGACATAGTAAGTGCTTAAAAATGCCATTAAAAATGAAAACGTGTACATCAAAACAAACTAAATTCTCACCTTCAGGTTAGGAAGGGTTCTGCCAGAGTTTGGTCCTGAAATGACACTGGGAAGCCTGTGACCAAGATGCTGGCGGAGTTAGTCAAGGTCATCCAGTGGTGAAGACTGGCTTCTCTCTTTAGACCTTCCCGCCTTGCCAGGAAACCTGCACCTTCATTGGCAAGAGATTAGGATGAATTGGAAAGGGATTGTAGAGCAGCACTCAATAAGTGGCATTTATTGAGAACTTGCTGTGAGCAGAACTGTACTAAGTGCTTGGAAGAGTACATGACAACTGAGTCGGCGGACACAAGCCCCTGCCCTCAAAGAGCTTACTTATATTCGTGTGTTGGAGCATTACCGTAGAGTGGAAAGTGTGCAATCAGTGACCTATCCACAGGAGCATGTGCTAGTGAATAGCTGGGTTAGTCCTGAACATGTACTGGGTATCCACTAATGTAGGCTCTCTGATGTCCAAACTTTACTCTGTACTAGATGCTCACAACCAAGAATTCTCATTAAAGAGGGAGATTGGAAAACATGTTCAGGTCTTGGTTGTGCCCAGGGTAGAAAAAGAAGGGTTTTCATACACTTAGGCTTTTCCCCAAATCCTTTAACATCTTTGCCAGGCACATTTCTGTTCCTTCCTCAAAATCCATCTGGATGTTAAGAAAACTTTACCCTCTGTGATTCTGATTCACTTCTAGAGACCCAATCACACTGCAAATGCAGGCTTAATGTTCTTTTTAAGCCTTTCAAAGCTTCTACTTTGAACTAAGAAGTCATCATTTGCCAAATAAATTCAACCCAAACCTCAAAAAGAATTTAGATTTAAGTAGGTCAAGTGGCTTCTAAGCTGACGTATCCTCTCATTCACTGGCCAAGTATGCAGGAGGCACAAGTTATGTCAGCTTAAGAAATAAGTTACAGATATCGTGCTGTTCTTAAAATGGTCCTAACAAAATCTGCCCTATTATCCAGGTAGCAAACAAGGGCTTTAATGCTGTTCAGAAAGACTGGAAAAATTGTATTAAGGCCACACAGACAGGATTGTTTGTCTACTAGCTTTAGGTTGCAGGTATCAATTATTAGTGATATCTATTGAGCACTAGCTGTGCACAGAACTCTGTACTAAGAGTTTAGGACTGTACAATACAACAGCATTATAATAATAATAGTATTTGTTAAGCATTTACTATGTATTATGTTAACTTACTGTTTAAAGCACTATTCTTCGTGATGGGGTAGATACGAGTTAAGTTGGATACAGTCCCTGGCCCTCGGGGGGCTCACAGTCTAAGTAAGGAGAAAGGGTAATGCATTCACATTTTACATATGAGAAAACCAAGGCATAGATAGGTTAAATAACTTGCCCAAGGTCACACAGGAGGCAAGTAGCAGAGCTAGGATTTAAGCCCAGCTCCTCTGACTCTGGGGCTCATGCTCCTTCTGCCAAGCCACGTTACTTCCCCAGATGGTAGACATGTTCCTTGTCCACAACAAGCTTACAGTGTAGAGTTGGGGACAGGCATTAACATAACTCCTTTTGGTAGCAGGAGTCTGACTGACAGCAGCTCCCTAGGGTGGGTAGGGGAATCTCAGAGGAAATCCCTTCTTTGGCTGGAAATCAGGGGCCTAGCCCACCTGCTTCAGCCCCAGCCTGGCACCAGTCCCAGATGGTAGCAGGAACCTGGGCTGAACCAGAGACAGAGCAAGTCTAACTTCTTGGAGGGGGCTACCATGTATATCCTGCTGCCCTTTGGAACTATAATTCCCAGAAGCCTCTAGGGCACCTGTGCACAGGCAAAAGCACCTTTCAGAAGTGAGTCCGGGCTTTCTTCCACTCTAAGGGTGACCCAAATGCCCTGAGGTGTCCCCTACCCCATCCCCCCAACCAAGACTGGGACCAGCAAGGAAGGGAGAAGAGAGGGAAATGTCCTCTTCCACCTTGAACTCAGGTCACCCCATCCCTGTTCTCTCCCATCTCCTTTGCCTCAAACTTTCAACCTCAATGATGCTAACAGTCACCTCATCCCAGCCCACCTATCCAACATCCAGGCCAAGTCCATTCATGTTCAACTTTGTGCTGATATAGCGCCCCGGACTTGGAACTCATGGAACTATAAGTGACTCTATTGGGTTCCACTTCATGGCTCTTCTGTCATCCTTTCTGTACTCAAAAATGCTCCAGAACTTGAAACGTGCTCATCTCCTTCTACATTCAGAGGGTAGCTATTCTATCGCACTGAAATTCCGCAAATGAAAGTGAATCATTCTCAATATCAAGTGGCAGGACAAGGTGACCCACAGTGAGATCTTGGAATATAGTTCACCAGTGCTGAGCATGGTTCACTGAAGCACAGCTTTATAGGGTACAGTGGCTGAGGAAACAAGACAAGAGCAGGATTCCCAAGCATCTGCTCAAAAGGGGCTATGTACATGCAGGGAGACCAGAAAAAAAAATTGTTTTAAACAGAATGAAGCATATTCTTAGGTGTACACTGTAGCAATGAGCTGATGGGAGATTTTTGCCTGCTCGATTGGTCTATCCTATCTTCCACAGTCATCTGTAGAGGGATTGCTCCCACTGAACTGAAGTTTTGCAAAGATCAACTTATCAAGAAGCAGCTGTGGAAATAAGGACTCAATTGTTGTATCTATCCCAGTGCTTGAGCTATAGCAAGTGCATAATAAGTACCATTAAGTGTTTAATACTATGACTATTATTACTTCTGCTAATAATAATAATGACGATGGCCAGTGCCTGTGCAGATGCCTGAAACTAGGAGTTTTCGGTCAAATCATATGGCATTCAGCCACAAAACAGGTTTCAAATTGCAGAGCAACTGCCTTTCTAGAACCATTTGTATGCCAAATTACAATGATAATAGCTGGTATTTGGTAAGGGCTTACTCTATCCCCAAGCACTCTATCCCCAGGGGCAGATACAAGATGAATCAGGTCTGACAATCCTATTTCCAAATGGGACTCACTGTCTAAATAGGAGGGATAACAGATATTGGATCCCCATTTTATAGATGAGGAAACTGAGGCACAGTGAAGTTAAGTGACCTGCCCAAGGACTCACAGTAAGCAAGTGGCAGACCCAGGATTAGAACCCAGGTTCCCCAGGAGTATTTGTGCTATTTAAAGTCTCAGGTTTGGGGTAGAAGGTGTTAGGTATGGAATTTTAGATATTTTGAATTTGGTGATGCATTACTGGTATAATCAGGCAAATCACCACTGCCTTAAGGTCTTATAAAACACTAGATCTGGAAGCGAATAGAAACCAAAACCCATCCTGACTCTATTTGTGTCTTAAGGGTGACTCTTTTAGGATATCTAAGATCATTTTTCTGATCAATCATTGGTATTTATCAAGTACTTACTGTATGTAAAGCACTGTACTAAGCATTTAGAAGAGCGCAATACATTTTTTAAATAAAGGTTATTTAAATTTCAGTAGAAGTCCTGGTGACATTTCCAGCATAAATTAGTGTTCTTGAATCTGAATGAATCTGGCTTCATTCCTTTCAAGCCAATCTATGTACTATGCCTCATTTTTGTCTCTCTTGACACTGAGCTCATGCTCCTGCCCTCCCTCATACCTGGAATGAAACTGCCTCCCCCTTTGCATGCCAAGAACACTGCTCTCATCTTTAAAACTCTCTTAAAAATCACAATTCCCCAGGAGGCTTTCCCTGATGAAGCTCTCATTTCCCCACTCTATTTCCCCCGCAACTGCTACTTCAGCACTGTTGCATCACCTACACACTACGATACTGACACTCCTGCCTTCCTCCCATTGAATTTTGTGTATATCTTCATAGTCTATTGCTTCTTCCTACCTGTAATTTGTCTAACAAGCATGGCCTAATGGAAACAGCATGAGTCAGAGTTGGGGGACCTGAGTTCTAAACCTACTTCTGCCACATGCCTGCTGTGTGACCTTAGACAAGTCATGTAACTTCTGTGTCTAGTTTCCTCACCTGTTCTCCCTCACACTTAGACTATGAACCCCGGGTGGGACAAGAACTGTGTCTGATCCAACCTTCACATATTGTACCTAGCCCAGCATTTAGTACAGTACTGGGCACAGGGTAAGCCCTTGAAGAATGCCACATTATCATTTTTATTATTTCAGTTTATTTCTCCCACTAAGTGTGGGCTCCATGGGGGAAGGCATCATGTCTACTAACAACTGTACTCTTCCAAGAACTTAGTACAGTGCTCTGCACAGAATAAGTACTCAGTAAATAGTACTGATTGATTGATTATTTGAAGGAACTGTTTTTTGGCATGGTGGTAATATAGCAGTATTCAGAACTCAATCGCCTAACTGTTGTAGTGCCACATAAATTCTGCTTAATCTTGAATCTGTAAGACTCAAATATTCCTTTATTATGCATCAAATGCAGCCTTTTGGAACAATTATGCTTCACCTTATTCTCAGCTTTCTTAGTGCAAGTAGTGGATACATTGCAAATACTTACTCAAGATGTAAATTATTTCTAGCACACCAGTAACGGAAGAATGATTATACCCAGTGTACAGTTAAATAATGAATACTTAGCACAGTGCATTATAATAAAGACAGAAAAGATATGAAATATCTAGTTTTGTAAGTGTAATACACTAAATATTTTTTAATGAAAGCGTTTTGAAGAAGTCAGAACATTGAATTATCATCTCCCGAAGAGGCATTGCTGTACCATTAGTGAAGACTTACCTATTTGAAGATATGATGGATCTCCAAGAGTTCAGATGCATGTGGGTCTATATCCTTTTAAACACCTAATAAGATTAATAATTATGGTACTTGTTAAGCACTTAATATTGGCCAAGAACTGTTCTAAACACTGGGGTAAATACATGTCTATCAGGTTGGATACAGTCCCTGTCTCATGGGGCTAACAATCTCCCACCCACATCCCCACAGAGTTTAGAGGAAGCAGCTCAGTGGAAAGAGCCTGGGCTTGGGAGTCAGAGGTCATGGGTTCTAATCCTGTCTCCGCCACTTGTCAGCTGTGTGACTTTGGGCAAGTCACTTCACTTCTCTGTGCCTCAGTTCCCTCATCTGTAAAATGGGGATTAAGACTGTGAGCCCCACGTGGGACAACCTGATCACCTTGTATCCTCCCCAGTACTTAGAACAGTGCTTTGCACATAGTGAGCACTTAACAGATGCCATCATTATTATTATTATATACATAGTCATAATTATTTTAATGTCTGTCTTCCCCTCTAGACTATAAACTCCTTCTGGGGAGGGAACGTGTCTACCAACCCTATCGCTGAACTCTCCCAAGCCCTTAATACAGTGTTCTGCAAACAATAAGCACTCAATAAATACCACTGATTGACTGATGTGCCTATCAGACAATTGTAGAGGGTTTCCCTGATCCTACAGAAAGCAACTAAGGATGCTATTTTAGCAGGGAAAAGCCAGGGCCAGGTGTGTAATTTCCCTCATTTCGTTGTAAATAGGGGGTGGTAGGAAGGGGTAGGGATGAGGGAGGAAAAACCCCATTCAAATGTGCAATTAGAACACAGAGTTGTTTTGTCACTTTAGGGAGACTCTGTTGGTTTAACACAATGGAATCATCTGACATGTTTAGTAAAATGCAAAATTGGCTTGGAGCCAAAACCTTAAATCAAGGCAGGCAAAGCACCTCCCAGCAATCTGAAAAAGCCTCTGGGATTACACAGAGCTGCCTTCCATACTGTAGTAACGAATCAATCCACACAACTCAAACCTCTTCCTCGTCTTGTGCTACACACTCAAACGTTCAACTAAAGGCAAGCGTCTCCCTTTGCTCTTCTTGTTCTTTCCTTGATCCCTTCATTGGGGAGGATGTTTGAGGGATAGATAATCTGCAGTCTTGTTATCCTGGCCCTCAGTCTCACCATCCATTCAGCGTACAGGAGAAAGGAGCCGGGTGTCACTGTTATAGTTTGTTTTCACTTGCATATTCACCTGTACCATGTGGACACGGCTCAGCTTTGGAAAGTTTTTTTGTGGGGAACAGCCATCCTAACTTTCCCAGCTGGACAATTGGCCTTCTGAGTGATTCCGGTCAAAACATTTAATCTTTCTGTTCCTCAGTTTCCCCATCTATAAACTAGAGAAACTAATCCTGGCCCCTCTGGACCTCACAGGGAAGTCATGAAGATAGATGAGATCACTGTTGGCTATGTACATTGAAGGTTTCATTCAGAAAGCTCAAGCAGCCAGGAGAGAAAAATGCCATTTTAGGTGAAGGAAACAGTTAAGGCTGCCCTGGAGACTCCAGCTTTTTATTTTGTAAAAAGCTCTGCAAAAGGTCAAATGGAAACATTCATGAAGAGGGGTGGGGTTAACCTTTGATTTCCAAACAATTTCTCAAAGCCTTTGAGCTTAGGCAGTGGCATCTGCAACATCATTCAGGAAAGCATAACAACCTACATGGGAAAAGGAAAGCTCAACCATCATGGAGTCCATCTCCAGAGGCAAATTGAGAGATGCTCAACTGCTACCCCTTTAAGAGGTTTTATCTGCTTGAAAAGACTCCAGTCTCCAGAATAACCCTTTGGCTCTTTGTGAATAACCTTCTACTTTCCACACCGCACCTGCCAAAGTCAATATTTTGGGAAGCCGAGTGAGGCTTATGAGCTCGTGAATTACATCATCAAGGGACTTTCCTGTGAGCTGGTGACGATGGGTAGGTTAGGCCGGTTTGCCCCAGCTGGATTTGGGAAAAATTGCAACTGGAGAAGTGACTGCCTGGACTCTGTCATACCTGGAAGGCTGTGGAAAGGAGGGGAATTGTGGTTTTTAAAGTTTCTTCTCCTTGATTTGTTGTCTATGGACCTGCCATTCCACCAGGAAAATCTCCAAGAAAAAACTGTAAGAGTAGGAGGAGCAAAAAAGCCAGTCCCATTCCTCCTTCACCCCTTTTCTCCATAAGACCCTTCCTCTCCAGTCTACTATTTCCCCATGAAAAATAGGTCACCTTCCCAGTGACATATTGTCACACGGGCCCTAGCCCTCATAAGACACAAAGAAATAATTTTCAGAAATCCATTTTTACTGGATTGCATCTTCGGCATCATCAAAAAGGACATTTTTGAAGGAGCAGAGTGAAGTGATAAGAGTTCAGTATGCCTGCTTACAAAATGGCTTCTCCTGTGTTGCTTCAACACTGCCTACATCAGAATCACAATTTCTTTAAATCCAGTCTGGCTAGCCTGAGTTAGATTGGCAGAGATTTCCTCAGAGTAGCAGAGGTAGATGTCAACCACCATATTCCCTAAGAGCATTGGAGCCTTTGCTCCTTCTTCTTAGGAAGGCCACATCAGACACTCAGTGACACCACTGCCTTTCCCACTCTTCTATTCTGTGCTCTCACAAAAGTTCCAGAACCACTGCACATCACTGCAACACAGGAAAAAGATCACTGGGAAATACAACCTACCAAAGTTGAGATCTCAGGAGATCTGCTGTTTCTGTTTATTCCACTGTGGGATACTTCTACCAATTCTATTGCCTTGTCCTCTCCCAAGAGCTTTTAGTGTTTCTGCACACTCAATAAAATGCTCAATAAATAGTACAGATTGACTGATAGATTGATGCCCAGAGGAAGACTGGGGCAATTGTTCCCAGGGAAAGGTTCATGCCTAGAGGAACAGTGTGATCTTGATTTCTGAAGCTATTTAGGTCTCATGAAATTCAGGGACTTAATACAAAATGTGTATTTCAGCTTAAAACAAAGAAAAGAGCAAGAATTTCCTTTTTCTCCCAGATGATCCTGGATGCATTCATGTGAGTCAGACAAGACAATTCAAAGTCCAAGCACCTCCTCCAGAAAATTTGGTACCATCTACTGCCCCATTTTGCAGATGAGGAAACTGAGGCACAGAGAAGTTAAGGGACTTACCCAAGGTCACACAGCAGGCATGTGGTAGAGCTGGAGTTAGAACACAGGATAGCTAATAGGTATATGCTTTCGTTCTAAATTGACCAATGAAGTGGATGGGAGGTTGTCAAGCTATAATAGTGGGCCCCAGCAAACCAGTTGGGACTAATAGCTCAATCCATAGTTTTTCAGAACTTCTTCTTAGAGGCCCTATGAGCTCACTGTACCCAACTCATTCTTTTCACTATCATTTACGTGGAAGAGGCAGACCAGCAGCTAGATGGATAGAGACCATAACAACGATAACGGAAGAACCATTAGAAAGGTTGCAGATTTTGGCAGAGGACAGGAGGTTCTGGAGAAAGTATATCCATACAGTTGCTATGAATCATAAATGACTCGACGTCACTTAATAATAATAATAATAATAATAATAATAAACTGTAAACATATTTGTGTTACTTGTCTGTGTGTCTGAAAATCCCCCTTGATGAGACTGTCATATTCATGAGGCTATATTTTTTCTCTAAACTATTCAGAACAAATTATTCTGCATATACAAATATGAACTATTATTGAAAGTCGGGTTGTGTCATCCTGTTGCAAAAGTGAGACAATGAAACTCTGCTATTCAGTCAAGTTGTCAGAGGCCCCAAGATTTCTTCCTGGTTTCCTCAAAGCCCCAAAATATCACATCACAGCTGAGAAGACAGACTTTTTGATTTTCTGCTGAGGAAATACAAACAAGTATCACCTATAGGAGGATCACCCATAACCCTCCTCATGTTGTCAAGGACTACTTTGCAAGCATTGACTCGGAATATTACTTTCCAAAGTGCTTAGTACACTGCATCACATTCAGTGGGTGCTTAGTAAATCACATGAGTCTTCTAGTCCTCTAGATTGCAAGTTCCTAGTAAGCAGGGAATGTGTCTACCAACTCTGTTATATTGTATTCTCCCAAATGCATAGTACAGTGCTCTTCACACAATAAATCCTCAATAAATGTGATTGATTGATTGATGAGTATTACTAGTACTTAAGTCATATCATTCAGTCATTCAGACAGCAAGGTGCACAGCACTGATCTAGTTGCTTGGATTCAATTTTATGACTAGACATCATCCTCTTTCTCAAGAAGTTTACAATCTGCAGGCACTCCATAGCAATTGAAGGATTGTCCACTTGAAAGTGATATTTTCAAGAACGATGGGTGCCCATGGAAACATATTTTGTGGGCAAAGCTGGGACACTCCCCTTGAATTTAGAAATGGATTTTTCCAGGTTATTGAAAGCACTGAATGTGTTCAGTGAATCACCACAAAGCTATTTAGCCCAGGTGTTTCTGTAATTGTGATACACTGGGAAAAAACACTCAATTCAGTATCTCTCAAGCTCACACTTTCATCTGTTCAGGGTGGCGGATTGGTGCTAGCATAGTGGATTGTAATATAAAACATGCAAAGGCCCAGGCTGACTTCAAAGAGAGTGAAAGAGTTTTTCCTGTAATATCTATGCTGCTTTGTTTTTCCACAATAGACGGATTTCTTAGCTTCTGCCTCGGTAAAAAGATACTATTCAGAAAGAGAGATTTTCCATAGCTGGATTTGAATCTGCAAGTTTCCCACATTGTGCCATTAAGAGCACGGCCAGCCACATATTGTAAAAGAGTGGTGATGCGCACAAGAATCAGGGTTGTAAAGGGCTAGGAGACATTGCTCGGTTCTCAGTACCAAGCAGGTACAGGTTCTGTACATCTTAAAGGTTCTGAAAAGTAGCAATCATCTGGGAGGGAGGTAAATGTGAAGGGCTTTCTCTGTGTCCAGTGTGTGTGTGAGGGGGAGGGGGAGGGGAAGAAAGAAGGAGGAGTATTGTAGGAAGGTTTTTGGCTCTCATTTCAAGAACAGAGATCTCACATTTCCTCGAGATGGATTGTTACGTTGGCCTAATCTCTTCTGAGCCTTAGCGATGTTACTATTTTTGCTTTCATTCAATGCTCCAAAAGTTTCCAAAGTCAGAACAGATTTTTTTGTTAAAGGTTACCTTATGATTTCTGTTTTTCCAAAGCATTCAAGCTTGAGTGTGGGAGAGGGGAAAAATTGAGATGAAATTTCAACCGATTATAATAAGTGGCAACCTCAAAGAAGCAGCATCGCTGTTTGTTGACAAATATTTACTGAGTGTTCTATGGGCCCACAGAATTGTGCTAAGGAGTTAAAAGGGAACATGAGGGGACAGTTTCTTTTCTTTGGAATTGCCTTTTTAACAGCCATGAATTCACAGGACCCGATGCTAAAATCTCTCTGCTTCAAGTCACTAAATTTTGTCAGCAGAGGAAGGGACTTTGAAAAGAGTCATAGTGCATGCGATCAGGGAATACTTTCTAAGATTCGTATAAGGAAATGGTTGATTTTGAATGCTTTCCTTGTCAAAAGTCTCTGCTCCTGTTTTTGGGTTTCATTCATCCAGTGAGTTGTGGCTCCTCACTCGGGAACACCCTCTTTCTCTCCACCATTTCTCCCATGTTTCCTTTGCAATCCTGTATTTTTCACTCACCATCAGGTCTCACTCACGCTTTCCTGGAAATATGTCACCACCAGGATTTCATGTGTGAAGACCTAAGACACTTCATTTTTGGATGATTATAGCTTCCAGTCTCCTTTTAAAAGAGGAGCGGAGTGTATTTTTCATTTTCCCCAGTTCTGCCCTTTATTTTAAGCATGGTAAGGTCATGTGACTAACATATCCCAGCACTTTCTAGCCTACTCAAACAGCACATCATCACCACCTGTTACTACAGCTGTTCCAGTTCTTTTTGGTGAGTTACTGAATGGCTGCTGCACAGATTCATTCGGGATGGATGAGGTGTCTGGCATATGAAACTTCTGGGTAGCTAAGTGGCTATTTCAACTCTCGTTCATGAGGAGATATTCTCTTCCCTGCAGGTCTTTCTAGGAAGATCTCCTTTGTGGGGAAGGAGTCACCTAAAGTTTAATTACGTTCTTGCTCACTGCCCATGTATTAAGGAGAAGTGTGTTTTTTCTTTGCCTTTCTGAAGAAGTGAGGAGATGTACCACGGCTCTATATTGCCCCTCTCCTGTTTGATCCAAATGGTTTATTTCAGTCTTACAAATCAGTAGCCCTCCCATGCCTAAAAACATTCAGGCCGGTAAGAGTGTAAATAGGGGTTGTGGGGGGTGGAATGTTGGTATTATTTGTTGGATGTTATTGCACTCATCCTTTTAGATTCAGACTCTCTCCTTACCTGAGTTTCTCCCCGATTAGACGCGAGGCTCCTTTGGGAGATGCATGTACCTACAACAGGACATTAGGGACCCACCTACAATTGTGAGTCATTGTTTCAAGGGACCCAAGAGTCCCCTCTTCAGATCTTCAGAGAGATGATTGCTTCCCCCATTCTCTAGATCGCCACCATTTTCTCCACCATTTTTTTTCCTAGGCCCAGTCAGGTGGTTGAGCCCAGGCAGAGCAAACTGAAAAATGATATGAACCCACCCATCTCTGATTGGATAACATCTGGTTCATTAGCCAGAGAACAAAAAAAGGGATTTGTTACTATACCTTTTGTTAGATTTCAACACAAAAGGAGCAAAAGGCATTAAGTCCAGAAGACCTCTTGGTCATTTTTTACCTAGAGTGACCGACTTCATTCTGTCATCTCCAACGTGGGGCACATTCAATGAGGTGGACAGAGAACAGGGAAAGAGTTAATGGTGACATGTAATGGCTTCTAAATTTGAAGTTGCTCTCTGATTTATTTTGGCTTGCATATTTATGGTATTTGTTTAGCACTTACTATTTGTCAAACACTGTTCTAAGCTCAGGGGTAGGTAAATTAGGTTGGACACAGTCCCTGTTCCACATGGGGCTCTCAGTCTAAGTAGGAGGGAGAACAGGTATTTAATCCCCATTTTACAGTTGAAGAAACTGAGGCACAGAGAAATTGAGTGACTTGCCCAAGGTCACACAGCAAGCAATTGGCAGAACCAGGATTAGAGAAGCAGCATGGCTCAGTGGAAAGAGCCCAGACTTGGGAGTCAGAGGTCACAGGTTCTAATCCCGGCTCCACCACGTGTCTGCTGTGTGACCTTGGGCAAGTCATTTCACTTCTCTGAGCCTCAGTTACCTTATCCGTAAAATGGGGATGAAGACTGTGAGCCCCATGTGGGACCACCTGATCACCTTGTATCCCCCCCAGCGCTAAGAACAGTGCTTTGCACATAGTAAGCATTTAACAAATGTCATCAGTATTATTATTATTATTAATAATAATAATAATAATAATAAAACCTGGGTCCTCTGATAGCCAGGTCCATGCTCTTTGCATTAGCCATGCTGCTTCTCACTTCTTAACTTCTTAAAGAAGTCTCTTCTTGGAGATGGATACTGAAGCACAGTAGTTCCATGGGGAAATCCCCGAGAAGGATTTGTCCCAGTAGAAGCTGCACAAATCGCTGCCTGGGGTTGGAGGTTGAAGCATCTGGTCTTTTTTTCTGACTTGTTCACTAACTCTGTGCCTCGGGGAAGTCATTCAACTTCTCTCTGCCCCAGGGTCTCCACTGATCAATGGGTTGATAATCCCTGTCCAGCCATGCATTGGGTTACATGGAAAAGAGACACAAAAGCACTTGGAGGTTTAAGGAAGAAATGAGAAGGATGATTATTGTAAGGGCAGATTCTTCTAAATCAGAGAGAAGTCATGCCTTTATGGAATCTGCACCCTATAACTCCTATCATTCCTGCCATCCCCCTGGCTGAGCAAAGTCAGCTGGCAACTCTGGGCCTTCACTTCAATCAATCAATATCAATCGTATTTTTTGAGTGCTTACTGTACGTAGAACACTGTACTAAGTGCTTGAGGGAGTACAACCCAACATTAAAACAGACAAATTCCCAGGCTTCCCAGGGGACTCAATTGAGAGTGAAGAAAGAGTGGTTTCAGAGATGAATTATCACTGGGGATATGTCCTGGAACCTCTAGAAAAAGCAGGCCCAGTAAGCAGCATGGCCTAGTGGATAGAGCTTAGGCTTGGAAGTCAGAAGATCTGGGTTCTAATCCCAGCTCCACCACTTATCTGCTCTGTGAGCTTGGGCAATTCATTTAACTTCTCTGTGCCTAGGTTCCCTCATCTATAAAATGAGGAATAAGGCTGTGAGCTCCACGTGGGACAGGGACTGAGTCCAACCTGATTAGCTTGTATCTACTTAGAACTGTGCCTGGCACACAGTAAGTGCTTAACAAATATCATTATTATTATTATTATGATTCTCACATCGGCCGCCAGGCTCAGCCCAGAAATAGCCAGCAGTAGTAGCACAATTTGGCCCATCACTCTAGGATCTGATTGGCTAGGGCATAAATATATTGCTTTTCCCTTACCATCTTTCAGTCAAGAAAATTTCTTTGGGGGCGTTACCATGGAAGGATATCTCGACCTGTTCCACTTGACAAGCTCATAAAACTTACCTCTTTTCCATAATAACTTATACCCAAAGATAAGCTTGGAGAAAAGACTGTTGGGACTTGTTATTATTTAGCATTTATATAGTGCTTTATATGTTCAAAGTGTGCTTCTCTCATTAATTAGCTACACTCTGGAACATCCCCCTGAGGTAGGTATGGATGTAATCGTTTCTAAGTCTTTGGAAAAAGAGATGCTGCTACCTGAGTATAACTGCACGGCTGTTGCTATGATCCTGCCATTCTTGGCTATCCCTGCCCCTTTCCAAGATGGAAATGGCCACTTACCTCTCTCCTGGAAGAGATGGTGTATCCATGTGTATGTCTGGGGAGAGAGGGATTCTGTTAGGAGAGGTGGGGCAGGGTATAGTCCCAGAAGTCATTATTTGCATTTCAGCTGCTTATCGCAAAGGCTCCCAATGCTAATGCCCAGATCATCTTCTTGAAACATCATTCAGCATATGCCTCCCCTCCTCGAAACCCTCCAATCTCTGCACATCTCCCTCCTCATCAGGCAAAGACTTCTTATCACTGGCTTCCAAGCTTTCCACTATCTCTCTCCACCTTAATTATTGATTTTCCTCACTCCATACACCTCTGATCACACTCTTTGCTCTTCCAAAGCCCATCTGGCTGGACTCTATTTTCATTTGCTTAACTCCAACCCCTAGCATACCTTGTTCACCGAGCCTGGATCTGCCTGCCTCTGCAAATATACCAGAACCCTACCCTATCCACTTAAATCCCATTCTGCCAAAAAGCCAATTTCAACGAATTATCACTACTGATTTTTATTACCCCCCCTCATCCAGCTCTTGCACTAATGTATATTCATGCACTATTGTGTACCCATACACACATGTAGATGTTTCAATGTCTGCCTCCCCTGTTAGAGTGTAAGATAACAGACAGGGAAGAGATCTCACTCGTACTTCTGTTCAACTTTTTCAGTGTGTAGTATGGTGCATCGCACTCAGTAGATGCTCAATAAATACCACTGTTACTATTACTCAGAAGCTTCTTCTAGAGTTGGTGTAAAAGTCAGGATTAGACTTTGCCAGAGTCTGGGAGAATGCTTAGAAATCTCAGAACCTAAGCAATTCCAGATGACCTGTTCAAACCCCTAGAGACCAAAGTCTCTGCCCTGCCCTTCACCTCCTCTGTTCCTAAAAAAAACAGCAACATTTTATGAGGTACATCCATCAGTCAATCAGCCAGTCAATAGATTCCCCTGTCCAGAGACTCACAAGGCCAGAGCCCTGTCTTAGTCCCTGTGGCCATTTTCTCCTCACCACCTCCTCTCTATGACTTGGCAAAAAAACCCAACAACAACAACAACAAAAAAAAACAACCCCAAAAACCCCCATGATTTCCCAGTCTTCTACAAGATGGTCGTCCAACCTTGAACTGAGTTGACTGAATCTGAAGTAATTGTTCTTTGCCGTGAGCTACATGGCAACCATTTATTTTTTTCCATTCCAATCCTTTTCTTCACATCACATTATGCTTTTTAAACTCTTATTTTGTCTTTTGCAGTTTCAGTGCCCTTTAATGCAAGTAAGTCACTGGAGGCAGTGTGATAAGGACTGAAGGGGTGCAGAGGAGGAGGAAGGGGCGGGTTGGGGGAAGAGGAGTTTCTCACATTTTTAAAGAGCACTCAAATTTAGTTGATTTTTAACTTGATTTAAAAACCTCTTAACAAATTACTTTCCTGGGAAGCATTTAATGTTGCTTCTGTGTTTGGGAGCATTAATTAAACTCTAAAGAACATTACTTCCACCTCTTCCCAGCATACTGCTTGAGATGAGAAATGCTCTTCACCTCTTCTAGAACAATTTTCATGGGGGCGGGGCTTTAAGGGGAATTTGATGCCCCGTCTCCTGGAATTTCTCCCTCGCCTTTTCCTGGCAAGGGCATTCAAAGGGAAATAGCATTCTTGGGGCACTGTATGGAAAAGAGCAATCCTTTAGTGTGTGTATATCACAAATATACAAGGAAAGAGAGAGAGCACTGTTACTGTAAGCCTATCTTAGGCCTTTCCATTGTGTTCTGCTGATGGGATCTATTCCATCCCTCAGTTCTCCCTCCTCCTTCCTCCAGATCCCAAACTTACCCATCATGGAAAGGAGAGTCTTGGAGCTGGAAGAAAACCTGAGACTTTCCCAGTGCCTCTGGGCCATAACTACTTACCAATTAATAAATGGTATTTAGTCAGTGTTATTATAAGCAGAATACTGTACTAAGTGCTTGGAAGAGTACCATATAACAGAGTTGGTAGACAAATTCCCTGCCTACAAGGAGGTTGAAATCTACTTATGTCAGACACCTGAAGATCTCTACTGATTGCAAAAATTTCCAGGCAAAATTTACAATCAACCTTAATTTTAACACCCACACCTTCACTGGCAGGGTGTAATTATACCACTATTATTAATTATTACTAGTATTCTTGTTGCTGCTATTGTATTTCTTTAGTGCTTTACTATGTGGTAAGCACTGTACAAGAAAATCAGCTATATTGCAGTCCATCATGATAGGGAGCAGTTATTTTTTACCCATTTTATGTGGGAGGAACCTGAAGCCCAGAGAGGTTAATGGACTTGCTCAAGGTCACACAGTGGGTTAGTGGAAGAGTGAGATTAGAAGCCAGGTCTCCTCTGAAGTCACATGTACAGCGGAGGTTTATACTCCCCTTACATTGATCAATCAATCAATCAAATAATCAATACTTACCCTTTGGGTATTTGGGAGTCACCCTCTTACAATGCCAGCAACTAGAGAGCTGCTGCTGTGTTCAGAAGATTTTCTGTCCCAAGGGTTATCTACGGTGAGTTGGGAAAGAGATAGGAACAGAAAGGCTAGGGCCAAAATAGTAAACCCCAGGAACAAATGCAACAGGAATAACTGTTCAATACCTGTTCTCCCTCCTCCTTAGATCTTGAACCCCATGTGGGATAGGGACTGTGTCCCCCGTGATTGATTTGTATCTATGCCAGTGCTTAGAACAGTGCTCAACATATGGGAAGTGCTTAATGAATGCCATAAAAAATGCTCTCACAGCAAGAAGAGACCACACATTTTAACTGCACAAAGAGCTTCAACCAAATTCCAATCTAGCACTTTGAGTTTGCATTTAGAAAGATTGAGAAATGGCAGAAGAGTAAGCTCTCTAGGACTTTTTGCAAATGTCTCCTTGAAATATTGGCAAAGAGGAGAAATTTGAGGGGCCCTAGAACTGCTCTATCCTTTCAGCAGGGTCCGCTATATCAGAATTCAGCCCAAAATGGAAACCAATGGGTTGCTGAAGGTCCCAACCAAAATAGTTGAGGGGCCATAATTCTGTAGACTGTTAAATATTGACATAATAGCAGATCCAAATAGTTGATTTTCTCCTAAATGCTGAATCAGCAAAGGGTTGGCACTTAAGATCATTACATACAACCTCACCCATCCTATGTCAAATCCCTGGACAATTACAGACGTGATAGCTGAAAAGATTTCATCAGCTGCCCAGCAGGGAGAACAATGATTTACCCAGGCATCAATATACAGGAACCCTAAAGGCCAGGGTAAACCAAAGCACTGTTATCTTGATGACAGAAAGGGGTAATTGTAGCTGTGCAATTCTGAAGACTCTGGCACAACACGCTCACAAGGGCTAGACATTATTTGGGCCTTACTTTTTCTTTCATAAATCCTGTCCAAGTGACAAGAAATTAATTTTATTCCAGATAAGTTCACGGCAGAAAGGCCCCAAAGTTTCATTCAGCGCCCTCCCCCACCTTTTTTTTAATAGTGATTGTTAAGTGTTTATTATGTGCCAGCTACTGTACTAAGCCCTGGGATAAATACAAGATAATCAGATTGCAGATAATCCATGAGCCACAACAGTCTTAATCCCCATTTTACAGATAAGGTGACTGAGGCAAAAAGAAGTTGTGACTTTCCCAAGATCACACAGCAGACAAGTGGTGGAGCCAGATTAGAACTCTGGTCCTTCTGACTCCCAAGCCCATGCTTCACTTCCCAGACCACACTTCTTCCCATTTTCCCTCCTTATTTGGAAGTTTGTCCAACCTCCTGATCATCTCGATAGCTCCTTTTGGTAACTTCCCTACACTGTTATAACTTTCCTATAGTGCAGTGACTAGAACTGCAGAATTTCAGGAGGGGCCAGAGTGGGAAATGTGCCTTTCATTTTGTTTTCTATCCCCTTCCTGAGGTTGTCCAAACTTCTGCTGAATTTTTTGGCTCAGTGTTTAAAAGAATAACTAACAATAACCCGGGATCTCTTTCGTGAATTGTGATGGATAGCTCCAAGCCTACTGTCATGCAGTTTCCTTTAGTTCATCTTTTCCCAAGGTGCAGTACCCTGGTCTTGCTAACAGTGAAGTTCATCTCCCATTTTTGGTTCTCTTACTTAGCTTTATTGAATGATGAAAATTATGATACTTATTTAGTGCTTACTTTATGCACTGTCCTCCCATGATGAGTTCCTATCTATATAGGATATCACCATATTGTCATTCCCAGATTTGGAAATGTCACTATGCACTCCACCTCCAAGCTTATTTATAAAGGTGTTAAAATTGGCCCTATCACTGACCCATGGAAACTCCACTATTTATCCTTCTTCATCTGGAAAAGTGGCCCTTTATCCCTTCTACTTTTTTCTATCTTTTAGCCAGCTTTCTATCATGATAGAACATATACCTTCCAATCCCATGATTACTCAGATTTTTCAAAAGCCTTTCATGACTTGTCAAAGGCCTTTAGAAATTACAAATATATTATGTCCACTGTTTCCCCTCTAGCCATATTGTTATTAATCCTGTTGAATAACTCCATCAAATTAGTAAACTCACCTTCCCTTAACAAAAGCCATGTTGATTTGTCTTTTCCAATAAAGTGGTTTTCTAAGTTCTCACTGTTTTTAAACAATCATTCATTTTACCAATTTTCCAAGGAGGAAAAAAAAACCTCACTGATCTATTGTTCCAAGGATCACTTCTGAGGCTCTCCATATTGTTGGGAGTTCCATTGGTGATTGCCAGACCCCTGGTGCAGTGGCTGTAACAGTAATAGGTCTTATACGTTTTCCAGAAGTTTCAAAACTTTGTTTCTTAAATCACTCAGAACTCTCTGAAGGACGGCAAACTAGACTGTAAACTCTGGCGAACTAGACTGTAAACTCCTTAAGGGCAGAAATTGTGTCTACCAACTCTATTGTATTCTATCAAGTGCTCAGTTCAGCACTCTGGATGCAGTAAGCACTTACTAAAATTGATGGGATGCTAGATGGTTTCTGAGTTTTTTTGATATCTAGTTGATCAGTTGGGTTAAAAGATTCTGCATGGTCACTACATTGTCATCTAGTACTAAATATATATATACATATATATTTAGTACTAGATGACACACACATATATATAAATGTATATCTAGATATATCTAGATTTATGAATTTGGAAAAGATATCACATGTGTTGTCTCTGTTGGCATGGAGGAAATGCAAAGCAGTATGAAATAGAGGTCAGAGCAACTGTGTAACTCTACCTTGCTGCATGTAGACTCTCTTTCCTATCTTCTACATACAAGGGCTGCATTTGCAGCCCAGAAAAACATATGTAACTCACTTCATCTGAAAAGCTTGTGCCATTTTCCTGGAAGGAATCATCAGAGTCCAGTGCCAGCCCCATCCTTCAGGCCGCCTAGCATTTATCACCCTCTCCACCTCTGTATGTCCCAGTCCCAGCCACCTTCCTTAAACGTAGTCTGAAGTGGAAAGTCACAGTAGTATTCAAAAGGTTAAAGCAGAGTGAACTGTTAATTTTAATGCTTTCTCTAAGCTTCAGTTTTAATAAGCGAAAATGATGTTCTTATTTGCAGTAAAGTGGTGTTATAAAATTCTGTCTGTCAAGCTCATTTTAAAACCATGGAAATAAATGATCTGACAAAATCAGGCTATTAGACAAGTGAAGAAGAGTGATTTCCATAAAAGTAGAGGAGCTGTTCCTTAATTTCACACTTGGTAGTCTTTTGGGTCGACTAAATTTTTAAATAAGTGATAAAATTATATTAGCGCAATTGCATTTTTATAGATTTTTTTGGTCATTGTACTCTTTTTCAATCCCTTTATTTTAACTCAAACCGTTCTGCTGAAAGGTTACCTCTCAACTTATGTTACCTCGTAACACTGTCCACAAGGAGTGTGGGGCCTAGGGCTCATAAGGCCCCACACTCGAGCCCGCAGAATGACCACGGCCACTGGACAGGATTCGAAAGTGGAGCTCTCCGTTTGTTGGAGGGGCCTGAAGGGGCCTGAAGAATCAGTGTGGTCTGATGGAAAGAGCACAGGACTGGGAGCCAGGAGACCTGGGTTCTAAACTCGGATCTGTCACTCGCCCGCTGGGTGACCTTGAGCAAGTCACTCAACGTCTCTGTGCCTTAGCTTCCTCATCTGTAAAATGGAGATCCTCATCTGTTCTCCCCCCACCTCAGGTTTAGGCTGTGAGCCCTGTCTGGGACCAGAGACTGTCCACTCTGACTGTATGTGCCCCAGTCTTTAGCACAGTGCTCGGCCCAGAGCACGTGCTTAAAAAAAACCATGATTATTATTAATATTGTTATTATTATAAGGGTGGAGCTGACTTCTTGCCTGGGCACACATAATGACAGGAACTTAAAGGGGCACCAGCAGGTCAGAGATTTAACTGAGTTCCTGATTCTTAGAAGCCACAATGCAAGCTCAACTGTTGAGAAGAAATAGGTAAAACTAACAACCATTAAATGCATTCGCCAGGAAGACATCCTTGGAAACGGGAACAAAGGACTAATGCTCCAGTGGTACTTTCAGGCCAAAACACGCTAACGGGGAAGCTCAAACAGTCTTCTTTATCTAGTCAGGGCAGATTCCACCCCAAACAAGACAGACAGCCGGGACTTAAAGGCAAATTTCCCTGGTGAATTGACAGGGTACAATACAAGGCCAGCAGAAGACAGCAAGCTCTGACTGGGAACATGCCCAGGTTATCCAAACAGCCATCTCTGGCCCCACCAGGCCCAGGTCAGGGGCCAAGCCTTCGACTGTGGCAGATTTTGCTCTCGGTTTCATTTGTTTTGTTGAGCACATAGATCTAATCCATTGATACACAGGTTGTGACATGCGGTTTGAACATTAGCCCGCTGTAATTGGCCACGTCACCATGCATCATATTAACAATATACCCTAAAGTGCCCTGAAACAATTGTCTTCCAGATCCAACAGCCATCACAATGGAGCTCTTAGGCCTTCTCACCGGCCGTGTCCAACAAGGAACATTCCGACAGCCCTCGGGGTTTGAAAGCCCTGTCAGCACCTTCTGATGTGATAGATTGGTAACCCTTTGCCTGCCCTTCAGTCTAGATAGTGACAAGAGGTAGCCTGATGCTTCTCTCTGGAGCCTCATCACAGAGCAAAAGGGAGTAAAAGAGGAAAAAAAATCAACTTCAGTATGTGTTAAAAAATTTCATCTGTTAGGAAAATTTCTCTGTGACCTACTGGTGATTCTCAGGAAGAGTCCAATCATTACCTTCCGATGCCAACATGTTGCCCAAATCTTTCACATTGAGGCTAAGGCAACAGATTCAGATTCAACTCCCCACTGCATTTTCTCATCTCTTTCTCTTTCCCAAATGATTGCCGAAAAACCAGACAGTAGAGAAGGCCTTGTAGGAGGGAGCAAAATATTTGACCTCTACTATTAATAATAGTAATCGTAACATTTGTTAATAATGATAATAATTATGGGATTTGTTAAGTGTTTTCTATGTGTCAAACCCTATTCTAAGCATTAGGGTAGATATAAGTTAATCAGGTCAGATGCAGTCCCTGACCCACGAGGGGCTCACAGTCTAAGTAGGAGGAAGAACAGGTATTTAGTCCCTATTTTGCCAGTGAAGAAACTAAGACCCAGAGAAGTGAAGTGAATTGCCCAAGGTCACACAGCAACTAATGGCAGAGCCGGGATTAGAACTCAGGTCATTTCGCTCCCAGGCCCAGGCTCTTTCCACTAAACTATGCCGCTTCTCTCTATCTAACTAAAATCTTGTCCATCTGAACCTCTAAGAAAGCCTATTTATATGGGCAGGCTGCCATACAGTTGCAAGTTTAGGGTTTTTTGCAGAACCCATTGTAAACTGACCTCTTACGGATCCAACCATATCCTGTGGGAACCAAAGTGCAGCTTCTCCCCACTCATCAGCTACTCTTCAGTGGGACATGCCAAGCCAACTGGCCAGCAAACTACTGTGGCAGCAATTCAATCAGTAGGGCAGACAGTTAGAAAAAGTCCCCGATTTCGGAAAACCCAAACACAGAAACCCTTGCAGTATCCTCCCCCGAGGGGACAGAGCCCTCTGCACCTCATGAAACCTGGCCTGTCTCCGACTCCGAGACCCTGACCTCACCAGTGGGTTATATAATGGTAGAACCTGCTGGAGGGAGACGGCTGTGAAGCTCGAACGAATCCCGCCAGCTGACCCAATCTGAGAACAAGATAAATGATCCTCTTCCTAAATTCACATCAAGAGAAAGATGAGGCACTTCCAGTGAATGTGACATGTCGTTGCAAGGTAGAGGAAGCCTAAAACCCCGCCACTTCCTGAGGCTGTTCAATAAAATCCAAGGCAGGCTCAAGATCGCCAGAGAGATGCAAGTGCTTTTCAATTTACTTTAGAATAAGCTCCATTGTCCCCTTCCCCGACCACTCTTAAGGACCTCTACATTATTTGCACATCACCTATTACCAGCTGTTCACATCAGCATTTCTTACTGGTTGAGCCAACAAGAGGTTGGTGTTGAGATAGATGAAATCGAGGTACAGTGAGTAAATTGACATGAGAGGAGCAAAGTTCCTTGGTTACTGTATCAGCCTCCTTGCTGACCTCCCTGCCTCCTGTCTCTCCTCATACTTCACTCTGCTGCCTGGATCATTTTTATACACAAATGTTCAGATCATGTTTCCCCACTCCTCAAGAACCTCCAGTGGTTGCCCATCCACCTAGAGAAGCAGCGTGGCTCAGTGGAAAGAGCCCAGGCTTGGGAGTTGGAGGTCATGGGTTCAAATCCCAGCTCTGCCACTTGTCAGCTGTGTGACCTTGGGCAAGCGACTTAACTGCTCTGTGCCTCAGTTACCTCATCTGTAAAATGGGGATTATGATTGTGAGCCCCACGTGGGACAACCTGATCACCTTGTATCCCCTAAGCACTTAGAACAGTGCTTGGCACATAGTAAACACTTAACAAATGCCATTATTATTATTATTATATCAAAAAGAAACTCCTCACAATGGTTTTAAAACATTCAATCACCTTGCTCCCTCTGACCTCACCTCCCTACTCTTCTACTATAACCCAGCCCACTCACCTCACTCCTCTTATGTCAATTTACTCACTGAACCTCGATTTCCTCTATCTCGATGCCAACCTCTTGCTCACATCCTGCTTCTGGCCTGGAATGTCATCCCTCCTCATATCTAACAGACAATTACTCTCCTCCACTTCAAAGCCTTATTGAAGGCACATCTCCTCCAAGAGTCCTTCCCTCACTAAGCCTTCTTTTCCTTTTCTTCAACTTCCTTCTACATCACCTTGACTTGCTCCTTTTATTCATCCCCTGTCCCGGCCCCATAGCGCTTATGTACATATCTGTAATTTATTCATTTATATTAATGCCTGTCTCCCCCTCTGCCTTGTGAGGAAGAGCTAAGGTTAGGTGAGAACCAAAGATTCTTTTAGTCCATTTCAGCATGGCCTAGTAGAAAGAGCACAGGCCTGGGGGTCAGAGGACCTAGGTTCTAATTCCACCCCTGCTACTTGCCTGCTGTGTGACCTTGGGCAAGTAACTTCACTTCTCTGTGCCTCAGTTTCCTCATCTGTAAAATGGGCATTCAATATTGGTTCCCTCTCTTCTACTTAGACAGTGAACTCAATCTGGGAGAGGGACTGGTTCCGATCTGATTATTTTGTATCTACCCCGAAACTAAGTACAGAGCTTGGAACACAGTAAGGGCTTAACAAAAAACACTTTTTCATCATTACTATTACCATCAGTGTCAGCTTCATGAGGAAAGGAGGACTGATATAAGAAACAGCATGGCGAAGTGGAAAGAGTCAGAGATCGTGGGTTCTTATCCCACTTCCTCCACTCATCTGCTGTGTGACCTTGGGCAAGTCACTTAATCACTTAACTTCTCTGTGCCTCAGTTACCTCATCTGTGAAATGGGGATTAAGACTGTGAGCCCCAGGTGGGACAACCTGAGTACTTTATATATACCCCAGTGCTTGGCACATAGTAAGCGCTTAACAAATACCATCATCATTGTTATTAATAATAATAAAAAGAAGGGATTGTGTGGGCAAGCCTTAATGGGATCTAGTGTAAAGAATACAAGACTGGATTCAGGAGACCTGGGTTCTAGTCCTAGCTCTGTAACTCAGCTTCTTCATCTGTAAAATGGGGATAAACTATCTGTTCTCTCTCCCTCAGACTATGGCCCGCATCCATCCAATCTGATTACTTTGTATCTGCCCTAACACTGAGCACAGTGCTTGGCACATAGTAACTGTTTAATAAATACCATCATTATTATGAAATGGAAAGGTTGAGAACTGTTAACACCAGGTCCTGAGTGGACAATGGACCTCTGCAACTGCTGGAACAATGAGATGGGGACTTGGGGACTTGAAGGATGCCTACAGTGCTAAGACTCTTCCCATGTTCATGAGATATTCTCTAGCCTGTAAACTCATTGTGGAGAGGGAATGTGCCTGTTTACTGTTATGCTGTAGTCTCCTAAGAGCTAAGCACAGTGCTTTACATGCAGTAAGTGTTCAGTTAATATGACTGAATGAATCTAAAACCTCAGAGATTTAAAAAAATGTTGACTGACCCCCTTCTGTGTGCTTGGAAGGGGCTAATTCACTGGGGTCTCCTCCAGGAGGCCTTCCCAGACTGAGCCCCCCATTCCTCTCCCCTTCCCCATCCCCCCGCCCTACCTCCTTCCCCTCCCCACAGCACCTGTATACATGTTTGTACAGATTTATTACTCTATTTATTTTACTTGTACATATTTATTATTCTATTTATTTTATTTTGTTAATATGTTTTGTTTTGTTGCCTGTCTCCCCCTTCTAGACTGTGAGCCCGCTGTTGGGTAGAGACCGTCTGTATATGTTGCCAACTTGTACTTCTCAAGCACTGAGTACAGTGCTCTGCACACAGTAAGTGCTCAATAAATACGATTGAATGAATGAATAAATGGGGAAAACACACTAAATAAACTTTGGGCTTTAACATTCAGAAATTCTCAGAAGAAAGAGTTTTCAACTTTAAAGATCCTGATAACTGAAGCATTATTGATCCAGGTAATTTACTAGTGTAGACCCACACTCTATGTGAGTATGCCTTGAAAAGAGCAACAAAACACTTAACTGAAACTCCTTACCATCACTTGTAAGGCACCAAGTCAGCTCTCCCCTCCTACCTAATCTCACTCATCTCCAACTACAATCCAGTCTACACACTTTGCTCCTCTAACACGGACCTAATTACTGCACCTAGATTTATTCATTCAATCGTATTTACTGAGCGCTTACTGTGTGCAGAGCACTGTACTAAGCACTTGGGAAGTACAAGTTGGCAACATATAGAGACGATCCCTAACCAACAACAGGCTCACAGTCTAGAAGGGGGAGACAGACAACAAAATAAAACATGTGGACAGGTGTCAAGTCGTCAGAACAAATAGAATTAAAGCTAGATGCACATCATTAACAAAATAAATAGAAAATATGTACAAGTAAAATGGAGTAATAAATCTGCACAAACATATATACAGGTGCCGTGGGGACCACTGATCCCTGACATACATCCCCCAGTCAGAAACAACCTCCCACTTCATACCAAACAGACCACTACTCTCCCCATCTTCAAAGCCCTACTAAAATCTTATCTCCTCCAGGAAGCTTTCCTTGACTAACCAATCATTTTCCCACCCTGTTCACCCTCCCTTCTGTCTCACCTACACAATCAATCAATCAATCAATCATAAATCAGTGGTATTTACTGAGCACTTTCTTTATGCAAAGCACTGTACTAAGCATTTGGGAGAGTACAATATAATAGGTTTGGGGTTAGGGTTTTTCCCAAAAATGTTCAGTCCATGTTTCCCCATTCCTCAAGAACCTCCAATGGCTGCCCATCCACCTCCATATTAAAAAGAAACTCCTCACCATTGGCTTTAAAGCATTCAAACACCTTGCCTCCCCCCCCCCCACACACACACACCCACCTCACCTCTCTGCTCTTCTACTCCAACCCAGCCCACACACTTCAGTCATGCCAAATTTACTCCCTGTACCTTGATTTCATCTATCTCACTGCCAACCTCTTGCCAATGTCCTTTCTCTGGCCGGATCGCCCTCCCTCTTCATATCCGACGGACAATTATGTTCTCCACCTTCAAAGCCTTATTGAAGGCGCATTTCCTCCAAGAAGCCTTCCCTGACTAAGCTCTCACTTCCTGTTCTCCCACTCCCTTCTGTGTTGCCCTGATTTGCTCCCTTTATTCACCCCTATCCTCGGCCCCAAAGCACTTATGTACATATCTAAAATTAATTTATTTTAATTTCTGTCTTCCCCTCTAGACTGTAAGCTCATTGTGGGCAGGGAATGTATCAGTTATATTGTCATACTGCACTCTCCTAAGTGCTTAGTACAGTGCTCTGCACACAATAAGCGCTCAATAAATACAATTGATTTGATACTTCATCCCAATTGCACGTACGTACATATTCTTATATTCTTCTACTTCCCTTAGTTGTAAATTATTTCAATAACTGTCTCCCCCTCTAGACTGCAAGCTCCTTGAGGGCAGGGTTCATGTCTTCAACTCTACCGCATTAGGCTCTGCCAAGTGTTCTATACAGTGTTCTACACACAGTAAGTACTCAATAAATACCATTGATTGATTGATTAATTATTCATCTGACACACACTCGCCTCTCTATCCTTCCACACCACACGCACTCCCAGGGCTCGGCTCTACCATTGAGGCAACCCAGGGTGCTACTTGGTCAATGGCACAATTTTTCTCGTTTAACTTTTGCTTCTCACCTAGTTGTTCCATCGTCTCCCCATCTTTTCCTTGGGGCTTAGAGAGCTGGCCCTGCCCCTGCTCTGGGACTGCATCTATCTCACTAGCCTAAGAGAATCCAGTTCATCATGGCAGCACAAAACCCCACCAGAGGGTCATAACCAAGAACGGTCACAATTTTCTAAGGATCTTGGGCTGGCTCCGCTCTCTTGCAAGGGCACTGTCATTTTACTGGTGCTGCCCTTGCTGGAGAGGAGAATAACATAGTATGGGAATATTTTGATTGTGTCTCCAGTCTGTCAGATTGCCTTCTGCCCTTTCTTGCAAATTCCAGGAAATGAGCCCAGCTCTGTGTAAAGCTGTAGAATGTTGAGTTTCCACAGGAGTCCGTCTGAGTTTGGAATTTTGATATCACATCGGTGCATAACTGAGGGAAGAAAAAAAATGAACAGGGCTGACATCTTCAAGATAATTTACAACAAAATAGGGTGTTCACTGCAAAATAAATTACTTCTATTCCATCAAAGTGGTCAGGATTCCCAATCGCAGCTCATGCCACAGAGAAATTAAACTGAAAAACTGAGTCACCTCCCACATTCCTTGATGCTGAAGCAAATGGTGGAGGCCCAGTGTTTCCCAACAGTTCCAACTTTTAGCCTCTCAGTAGTTATTTGGTTTACCCGGCTGACGCCAGGCAGAAAGTCTCATATGAGCCATCTAAGTAAAGTGTGCTCTCCATTTTTCCTTAGGATCTTCAGAGAAAGAGATCCCACAGCCTTTCTCATTAGCCTACCCCAATATTTGACCACGCCAACAATCTTCTGGAACACCTACAGGGTTGGTGGGATCTGAGACCTCTCCCTAAGGCCATTGTGTCTGGGAGTAGAAGGAAGGAATTGCACATTAGAATCTGTGGGTTGTATATCATAATCGGGCCAGTAGTGCATCATTATCAATGGCACTCGGATATGTTGCAAGTATATCATCCATCTTCTTCCTGATTTTGTTGTCTTTCCCAGGAATTCTTTAACAATTCCACGAGGAGATCTCAACAAACAAGACCTTGTCCTGCTCAATTCCCTAGCCATGTTCTGTGAACACAGAGCAGTGTAGTTGTTAATAAGGGTATTCATCATGTGACATCCTATTTGAGGCATTGTCTATGACAATCTCATAACTTACAACTGTCCCTTGAATACGAACTTATTTAACTACACCCTGAGAGATGGTTTCTCCTCTCACCATGCAAGGTAGCTCATGCATTCATTCATTTAACTGTATTTACAGAGCACTTACTGTGTCTAGAGCACAGTACTAAGTGCTTGGAGAGTACAATATAGCAATAAAGAGAGACAATCCCTACCCACAACAGGCTTTCAGTCTGGGGGGTTGGGGAGGGTTAGTTAACCACATCACAATTCCACAGATAATCCAAGAGTGACTGGATCAGTCTCAGGGGAGCAACATAAAGTAACTTACAGTTTCCAGAAATCCACCTCTGGAGAGAGCTGTTTATTGCTCCTATCTCTGTGTTTGGTGTTGATACGGCCTATTCCAGCGCTTAGAACAGTGCTTTGCACATAGTAAGCACTTAACAAATACGATTATTATTATTATTTAAATCAAACAGGTAAATGAGGAACAGGAGAAAAAAGCAAGATGGCATAAGAGGTGCTCCAAATCACCAGAAACACAAGAGGACTGAACTAAGTTCATAATGAAGGTGCTGTAGAAAGACCACCAATAAACTTCATGTCTATGTCTAGAATCTATTCATGCAGGCAGGAATTTCTCTTTCTTATTGGGGGCAGAGAAGAAAGTGTTAAAAAAAAAGGATCCTCTGACATGTCTGTTACTCATGCTACCAAGCCAGTCAGTAGACATGGATGCATTCAAAAATTCAGACTGAAATATTGTGGCCAAAAATTAGTACTACTAACAATTGTGGCATGTTATGCACTTACTAGGTGCCAAGCAGTGAGAAGCAATGTGTCTTAGTGGAAAGAGCCTGGGCTTGGAAGTCAGAGGTCGTGGGTTCTAATCCTGGCTCCGCCACTTGTCAGCTGTGTCCTCTTGGGCAAGTCACTTAACTTCTCTGTGCCTCAGTTACCTCATCTGTAAAATGGTGATTAAAACTGTGAGCCCCACATGGAACAACCTGATTACTTTGTATCTACTCCAGTGTTTAGAACAGTGCGCTTGGCACATAGTAAGCACTTAACAAATACTATCTATCTATCTATTATTATTATTATCACTAAGCGCTAGAGTAGAGATAAGATAATCAGGTCAAAATCCCTGTCCCATATGGGGCTCACAATATAAGGAGAAGGGAGAACATATATTTAATCTCCATTTTACAGATGAGGAAACTGAGGCACAGGGAAGTTCAGTGACTCTGGCCAAAGTCACAAATCAGGCCAATGGCAGAGCCAGTATGAGAACCCAGGTTCCCCCACTCCCAGGCTCGTGTTCTTTCCATGAGGCCACACCTTTCGATTAGTCTCTCACTGGACCAAAAGTGTTTTGACTGAACTAAAACTTCCTAGAAATCAGTGGGAGGTATCCGAGACTCCCTCAGAACATCTACGTCCCAATCACTGAGAACTCACAAGCAATGGCTTCGGCTCTGGCAACCTAAGTCAGCATCACTGTCACGGCTCCAGTTTCCAGGATCCAACACCTGAAGTTGGGAGAGAGTTAAATGACACAAGTGAATTCCGGAAACATGGAAAATAAGTGGAAGTGTCTCACATTCAAAATCAGACATTTTGTCTTTGAGAGCCTGGGATTGTCTGCTTTCCTGGGAAGGAATAAAGATGAAGTCAAAATTAGTCATGTTGCATTATTTCTTTTTATGGTAATGCTCTGAAAGTCTGCAAATGTCAGCATGTTAATTTACTGTCACTCAGTGATATTATTTCATCCTTTCAAAAATGTGTTTCATGCATTTTCAGTAGCACACTCCAAGCGTTTTCTATCTCAAAGTTTCTATAGATAGTGTGACTACTTTCACCGTGTTCTTTGCCAAAATGTAGAAAATTCATCACTGAATCCAGCCACATATACATTACTTGGGCATTTGGGGATTTCAGTTCCATACTCGTAAAAAAAAAAAAAAAATTTGCCTGCTGTTTTCTCCGCTCTCATTCTATCACCTCTTGTCCTCCTAACTACTCTCAGGTTTTTCTGTCAGAGAACACTGAGATAAATGGAGTATTGTAATTTTTTACAAATATGACCTGCTCGAAATTGGGATAAAGGGCTGTTCTCCTCCTCCCCCTCCCACCCCGCCCCACCCCCTCAAATCGTTCCCACCATGCTTCTACCCTGGTGGCAAACTTATTTCAAAAATTCTGATGAAACGCTTTGTAAATTTTGTTATTCTGTGATGATAATAAATCATTATAGCCTTAAACACTTCTCTAGCTTGGAGCCTCAGTCACAAATTATCTTGTCATTCTGACCAAAACATTCTCCAAAAAAGCTTGACAAGTGCTAAAACCCAGAACATGAAACCATGTGTTGTTGTGAAAGCAAGATTCAGAAATGTCAATTAATTAGATTAAGAGGCTACTTTTAGCTTTACTTGTGTTGCCAAATAACCCTTAAAATATGCGTAGCAGTGAAAGTCTACCTCCGCGATACAATACTCTGTGCAAAATAAAGACAATAGATCTGACTAATAGAGGAAATTATTGTATCTGTCATTCAGCTCAAGAGAATGATCTAGAAGAAAATGTCTTGCTTCTCTTTCCACTGTATGGATTCACAAGCAAGATAAATTCTGCCATTTCTGAGTTCAAGCAGTTTTTTTCCCTCTGAAATCAAATTCAGATCGGAAAAGAAAAGTCAAACCACTCTCATATGTCTCTACTAGCCGAATGGATTCTTAATGTCTCTCTGTTTTTTAAACTCGCATTTGCATTTTTGAGCTCCACTTTGAAAAAACGGCAGAGCAATTATTTAAATGTTTTTATTCACGTTTCCCTCATCTCTCTCTCTAAAACTCTTATCTTTAAATAATCCATATCCTCAATTTTATTTTTGCCATAAACTGTTCCTATATTTTAATGGTATGTTTGCTTTAAAAGGGGTTGTTGGTTTTAATAGCTCAGTTACTATCTTTGTAAACTAACATTCCACACTCCTCCTAACTAAATTCTAGCAAATCATCTCTGCCTGCGTTTGGAACACGCATTCCAACCCTGGAAGGAAAATTTAAGCCAAATAAATGTTCTGCTCAAATTAATGTGCATGAAATGAATAGTTAACTTGCCTGCAGTCTGGCGGGCAGAGGGGTCGGGTTGCCGGTGTGTGGGTGTCAGGCCAGTTGGATACAGGGACCCCAAGAGAGAAAGAAATCAAATGAAATTCATTTCCTGCAACCTCTCCCTCCTCCTCCTCCTCCTAATTGATGACGTTGCTCGCCTGGGGTTTGGCTGGCCTGCTGGCAACATGGGCACAACCCGTACCATCCCTGGAGAGAGGCACGGGAGGGTGGAGGTGGTGGGGAAGCTCTGCCAGGAGGTGAAGCTGTTTCTTTCAGAAGCCCCAAGAGTCTCACTCTTTTGCCCCCTTTAAGCAGAAACCCCTTAATGCTCTCCCTTCACCTCCCCTCCAACATGGGGCAAGAGTGTATCCTTTTGTTTGCTGCCCTGTGGGTGGGAGGGAGGGAATGATTAACGTTCACAGGAAGGGAATTCCTAGCCTCAGCATCGCCACTGCCCCTTGAAAGGAAGGGAGAGGCCTCAGCATCGCCTCTACCCCACTTAGTCCCCTACCTGAAAGCAAAGCTTTCTGGGTTTCCCACCCTCTGAGGTTCAGTTATTGATTGCTCCTGCTTAAGCAAGCCTAAGCACTGGCACTCTCACATGAACTCTCCCAGGCTAAGCCTGCTGGTGTTTCTCCTTATTACTTACAATTATTACTGTAAACCATAATAACTGTTGTATTGCCAAGCACTTTAGTAATGGCTGGGGTGGATATGAGATACTCCGGTTAAATCCAGTCTCTGTCCCTTATGGGGCTCCCGATCTAAGTAGGAGGGAGAACAGATATTGAATCCCCATTTTACTTATGAAAAACCTGAAGCACAGAGAAAATAATTGCCTGGCCCAAAGTCACACAGCAAGCAAGTAGAAGAACCAGGGTTAGATCCCAGGTCCTCTGATTCCCAGGCCTGTGGCCTTTCCACCCAGCCTCCCAGCTCTGAGATCAGTACAGATTGACAGTATAGGGTATAAGGCTGGGCACACGATTCCCCCCCTCCGCCTCACCCTCCCAAAGATGCCCAAGCCACTGGCAGCCTAGTCTGTCAACCCTGGCCACTATCACAGTGTTGGAAGCACAGGAGTAGAGGTGCCTATCTGCTGGTCTAAGCCACATGGAGTCTGTGTTCTGCTCTTGTTAGCAAACGCAAGCGATATCTCTAGTTTCAGGGTCATCCAGCTTTCATTAGGGCAACTGAGGCAGCCTGCCTTCCACAGATCACATGACTGTCTGCTTCAGTTAGGGCATGAGGGGTTACAAAAAGTTAACGGCTTCATCTTTTTAATTCATCCTTTGGCCCTGGGTCTAGGCTCCTAGATTATCCCTCTAAAATTAGGAGACAAACCCACACTGAGGGCTTCCTGGGCACCTCACTGAGGTAAAAATCCCAATTAGATGATATTCTTTTCAAAGTTAAGTTCTTTGCTCTCTCTGTGGTGTCTGGGGGGCAAAAAAGTCATTCCACGGCCTGCTTCTATTTCAGTGATTTCTCTGCCATACTGGTGGGAAGCTGGGTGAGTCAGCTTATCCCTCCTAGCTTCCTTCTTAGAGAGAGGCTACTGCCACCCCTTCCAAAGGGCAAGGGTCGGTAGGCACCGTGGGGATTTTCATCAGTCAATCAATTGCATTTATTGAGTGCTTACTGTGTTTAGAGCACTGTACAAACTGCTTGGGAAAGTACAACATAACATAGTTAGTAGACATGTATGTATTTGCATAACCATTTAACCCACAATGCCAGGATGACCTACTTCTTAGCAATGAGAAACTTCTGTTTCTAGTCCCTAGTCCTGAAGGGGAAACCCCAAGTTCCTTTTAAAAATGAGAATGACCAAATGTCACCTGGGGCCCTGTGGATAGTAAGCAGCATCCAAAGTCCACCACTTCCCAGAAGGCCTTGGAGGGAAGGGGAGTGGTCAGGCCCATTCAAGCTACTTGCCCAATGTAAGAATGCTGTATCACAGCATTTCTACATAAGGAACTTCAGTGATCGTAAAAGGCAGGTGGGCCTGAATTATGCTTGAAATCCTTTTCAGCATTCAGTCCTCCCTCTTTTTTAGACTCTGAGGTCCATGTGGGAAAGGGACAGTGTCCAACCTGATTAACTCCCCACCTTCAAAGCATTATTAAGGTCACATCTCCTCCATGAGGCTTTCCCCAATTAAGCCCTCTTTTCCTCTGTTCGCTCTCCCTTCTGTGTCATCTATGCACTTCTATCTGTGACCTTTGGACATTTGAGATTTGCCCCATCCCTAACCCTACAGCACTTATGTACATATCTTTATATATTATAAATTACTTGTTTATTCATATTAATATCTCTCTACCTCTCAAGACTGCAAGCTCATTATGGGCAGGGAACCTGTCTAATTCTGCTGTATTGTACTCTCCCAAGGGCTTATTACAGTGCTCTGCACACAGTAAGCACTCATAAATAGCTTTGATTAACTCATACCATCTCCATTATTATTATTATCATGTTCCTACTGAAAGTCATTAGACTTTTTCCCATCTGAGGTCAGGAGAGCAAGGTTTTTCTTGGTTTCCTAGAAGGAAACAGAATGTTTTTTCTTGTCTGATGGTTGATTATAGATAAAATTGATTTCAGTGTCATATAGCTATAACTCTTGTTACGTTGTACTCTACAATACACAACTCCAGCTTCATCTAGGGGTATAAGGGCTGATGGGGAAACTGCTCCAAAGGCTGATGACCAGTTCCCGGTAACTGGGGTGGAGGGTGGGGGGGGGGGGGGTAGAGTTTTCTCTTGTTGTGAAGACGTTGGGCCATCTACACTTGCTAAATAAACAGAATAACTGTCACAGCCCACGGGGTGGACCCAACCACTGACACTCCTTTGTCCCAACCAATACAAGGGTCCAATTACTGACATTTTAGCATCACCGATCTTTCACCAAAAATATTTCCAAAGCCACTCTCGGCTAGAGAAGCCTCGGACTCTGAATCTTCTCCAAGCAGTGACTGTGGAATTACTTGTAGTATTATCACAAGTGGGAGTTTTTAGGTGAAATCTCCTGAGCCCAGGGAGTCTGCTTTGAGACCCTGAAGCAACTGCACAAAACTAGCCCACTCCACCCTCTTTTTCTCAGATTTACTTTTAAGAGCCCTGTCAAAACAGCCCTTCAAACCCATTTGATTGGGTTGGGACTCATCACACTGTCACCAACTCACTTTTCATTAGGCTGTTGCTCTCTGTTAGCCTAGCCAAGCAGAAGAACTCAAACACATGCACAAATTAAATCGACATCCAAACTCCACCAATATACAAAGCAATTTAAATGATATTCATTAGAGCGATGACAAGTCCTGATGAGGCTTTCAGGAGCTGAGTCCTTCAGCTTTTGCCGACTCGGTTTCATGGTCACTGAGGCGGAACTGCGGCGACTGTACCTCCAGTTTAGAAAAAAAAGCTAAAAAATGACTC
Source organism: Tachyglossus aculeatus (assembly GCF_015852505.1). Classification (NCBI taxonomy): domain Eukaryota; kingdom Metazoa; phylum Chordata; class Mammalia; order Monotremata; family Tachyglossidae; genus Tachyglossus; species Tachyglossus aculeatus. The sequence goes on along the minus strand of NC_052076.1, from coordinate 61,955,730 downwards.
TCCTTCCTGACACACCTACCTCATTCCCCCTCCCCCTCCCCCTTCTTCTCTTTATCTTGTTCCCGCTGTCTGTCCATGGCTTTAAAGCTGCAGAAACTCCATTTACAGAACAATTTCTCTTCGATCCATGTTAAAAAGCAGGCCTACTTTTTTTTTAAATCCTCCAATTAAAAAATTTCATTTTCAAGTAATTTCATTTCTCTTGGCTAGAAAGGTCACTAACTCACAATTATGATGGCTATAAGTGTGTCCCTGGTATCCTGCTGTGAAAAAAAATGGATGTGATATGCTGAAGCTTAATAAAGAAATATTTTCCATTGTTAATTTATACTAAGGTCAAAGTAAAAGTGCCTCATACATTTCAATCTATAGCGAAACCTAGTGTACATGGCTCTTGCTGTGATGGGACTCTCAGAACTTGTGCATTTGAGGGGGCAGTGACCAACAAACAACAAGGTGTCTTCAAATTTCAGAACAGGAATGTTCCTTATCAAGCGAATGTGAAGGAGCAGAATTTGCAAGTAAAAATCCAGCTCTTCATCACTACCTGCTATGGCAGACCAGGTTCATACATTGCGCACATTTTGGGAAAGGCTCTGGACTTTATGGCTCTTGAGTTTACCACTAATAATAACCTCCTGCTTCCTCCGTGACTCTCACTGAACATCCTACCTTGATAAACTTCCAGTTCTCACAGAACTGAAGCTCTGGAGCAGACATAGAACCCTGTTACCTCACAGTGACTTCAAGAATGGACAGTGGGACTTATGCACAAAGACTAAGTTAGCCCCAGGGTGGAAGGACCGCACTTTGGGCAGTGCATCAACTCTTTGTGGCCCCCAGGGTATTATTTAGCAATTTACTGCTCTGGTGCACTGAATGATACCCCCTTGAGCACGTGCCTTCCACCCCATGATCCAGCCAAACAGATTTCAGAGCAAGAAACACTTTTTTGTTGTGGAATGTTTCAGCACACCTTGCATGATCCAGGAGAACAAAGGCTGCTCTGCATATGAGATTCTGCCCGGGAGGACATAGTCATTCACGTGTCTGAATTGGATGTTTTCTTAGTTCTCTCCAAAAAGCATTTTAGGCTGGGCAAACCAAAATGGTACATGCTCTTCAAAACAGAACCTCGGCTGGTTTACGGAAAAGGTTTGTGTAAAATCACTCACCAAAGTGTAATAAATGTGAGTGACCTTTCTCAAAGTTAATACTTTGTTTTAATTACTGCTGTGTACTAAGAGCTGGAAATACGCTTTCCTACTGACTGGTTTTATACACAGTACAGTCTGAAAGATACACACACAATTTGTGATACCATCCCATGGAATCCCAAAAAATGAGAATGATGTATTCACACTATTCTCCATTAAAATGGTCTTATGAGCTTCTTTTATTTTATTCATGGGATAAAGCAACTTAATGGTAGTTTACAAAAGATAGCAAGCCCCCTTTCTAAATACTTTTATATGTAGATATGATTAAAAGATAATTGTCTTAGTTGTCTCCCTAGGTCAACTGAAGCCCACGAGCATAACCAGAAATTGAATCCCAAGAGATGAATGTACTGGTTTCCTTTAGCCACATTAGGGTACATGTGCTTACTAAAAATTCTCTGGAAAGATAAAGCATAGTGGTTCTAGTCCCCAAATTAAACCTAGCCAGTGGAATGAAAACAGTAATTTTACCATGAGCTGAAAGGCTAGGAGTTAACTTTTTTTTTTTAACAGAGCATTTATTAAAAGCTAGTGTAAAGAGATGATGGAGTTCTTGGGATGTGATTGCCTCCTCTATTACAAAGTGTATTATTTTAGCTCTTCTAAATAGTCACTACGATAGACTGCTATGGCATGATTCCAATAAGAAAACTACTGGAACGAATTTGAAAACAAAGAATTTAAAAAGTTTGATTTTCTTTTTCCTGGGTAACTTAAACATCTCTCTGGAGATGAGATTTTAATATCAAATTTATTAAATTTAGCCTCGCTACCTATCAGCTCATTTTCCTCTCTCCCACATCGACTTAGTTCATTAATGTTCGATTGCAATGGAAATGGAGTTCACTCTGAAGCTGTACCGACTTGAAAGACCCATTTTCATTTTAGATATTTTCTTACCACCTTTACATTGCGCATTATCTTAGAGTGGCCAGTGTCCTGTGGTGGCATATAACTGTTTTTGATGTTAAAGAATAACCTGTTTCCTGATTGAAGAGCCAGAGAGCATCCATATGTAAAAGGCAATACCAACACTCAGCACAGCAAGTTTTTAAATAGGGCAAAATGGTCCAGCCCCAAGACTAGGAAAGCCCCTGGAGAATGAGAATAAGGACCCCCAGTACTTCTTACCCAAAGGAAGTAGAATAAGGATGCTGGATTCTCATCCTAATCACCCCCTTCCTTGCAAGGTTTCAGTTAATTATAGAATTCTTGCTGCCTAAAACTTAAAAAGATACATCACTAAGATTTTTTGCTAAATGTTGACTCCAGTGAATAGCTCTCTAAGATCTGGCATATTGATTTCTTGTTGTGAAGTGAACTGTTCAAGCTCCATTTAAGATTTTCATCTTGCATGTAGCCCTGAGCACATCATAGCACCATAAATTAGTTAAATTGCACATTTATCACAAATGTTATTTTAAGATACTGCGTAAATGTGATGGCTGGAAGATATACAGTAGACTGCAACAAGCCACTACTTGGGTGGGGTTAGGTCAGGGTCACCTTTATACACCTGTGATTTAGAGCCAGGAGCCTCCTTCCCTTCTCTCTCTCTTCCTCCCTCCCTCCCTCTCCTGCTCTTTCTTTCCAGTCTCATTTAAAGCCTCTTCATTTAAATGTTTTGTTTCTTCCTTCCCGGAAATCTATATTTATGTTAAAGTTAGAATAATGAGCACAATGGAAAATTAGAAACTTAAAATGTAATTTGGAGCTTGCATTTTTATCTCCACATCTAACCGCCAAGGAAAATGTGTGCCAACTCATTCAGGTTGGTAGATGGGTGCCCCACGAATATACGTATTAAGATGTGGAGGGGAGAACGTTAACTCAGACCACTGATTCTCAAAGTTCTTCCTAATGAGTAATCACACCTGGATTTCAGCCTGAAATAACGACCTGAATGATCAGATTGAAACCACAGGCAGACTTATGTTCCCTAAGAGTGGACGGGGCTGGAATTCATGGGATAGTCTCAACTAGCCCTCCACTCAGGGGCTTTCCCCATTTCTTTAAAATGTGACACTCGCTTGCCAATCACCTGCACTAGTTTGGGAAATGCCTATGTAGGTTCCCTACCTGTTCTTCAGTTCTTGCTATTTTGTTCCTTTACTCCTGTTACTTTTATCCCCCACCCAGGGTTCACAAGCCTGTGCCACAATTTCAGCTTGGAAAAATAAAAATTCAGAGAGAAAGCATGTTCAATTTTCTCTGAAATCGGAAAGGAGGAGGTACACAGCAGTCAGCGGCACAAATCCCCATCTCTTCATAAGCCAAACGGGCTGCCTTTAAGATGTAAGTGTTGTCAGTTTAATCTGTTAAACTCAGGACTTCGGATTCTAATAAACGATGCTATATTTAATCTGTGAAAACTTCAAGAGTGGAAATCTGGGCTCCTGGAGGCACAGATCCCAGCTGCACTGGAGAGTAACAGCATCTTCACAGAGGGGAGAAAAAGCAGGCAAGTCCACTAACCAGCCACAGAACCTGTCTCTGAAAGATGGGATTACCTTCTGTAGGTGACTGTCCATTCCCGCTAGACTCCTAGGGGAGAAAAAACAGCCAAAGGGGAAAGGCATGGGAGAGAGGGGAAATTGATGTCTATTTTGCTCCAAACACAATCAGGGAGGCCACTACCCCCATTCACCACAGTGGAAAGTCTCTTTTCAAAATCAACAGTGAAAGTGAGAGAACCCTGTTTGCTCACCAACGTTAAATTAATAGGTCAAATCCTACTTGCACTGTGTGCCCAAGATCAGTTTTAAATTCCAGTGAGGTGCTGTTCAAAATTTTCAAATTGTAAACACTTTTCAGACATATATAACTGGACAAAAAGGAGTGGGAGGGAAGAGATAAATGAATATGGTTGAACATTTTTCAAATGGTCTTAATTTAACCCTTTTAATTAAAAGCATACATTTTTGAACAGCCAAGAGTTAATATATTAGCCGGAGGAAATAAATTCCCTTTTGTATGTAACATCAGATTTCATGTTATAAAGGCATTTCTAGCCTATAATTCTGCCTAACCTAGAAAAGTAGTACTTTACAGAGAGTAATAAAGGTATTTTACAGATTTAAATTATGTTTTCAGTGTTTTGATGGTATGATTTGCTCGAGCTAATAAAAGCTTGTCATTATCATATAAATGCTCCTTTTTTTTCTTTTGCATGCAAATTCATTTTCCCTTCCTCTTCCCATCCATTTTTGATTGGGTACTCAGGCAGAGGGGGGCTAAACTGGAGAAGCTTTGAAAATACAAAGTTTCAGGTATTCAACTAGGCTGTCTATTCCAGGCAAATGGAAAAATCAGGCATTGACGGGGGAAAGAATTCCATTCTCCAAAACGTATTGCGCCTGTGTGCTGGAATACCCTCTCACTACGGAATCTCCAGCCATTTGCAGTTTTTGATTCAGTGCATACTAGAGGGGGATGTTTAAGAATCAAGGTCTGAATTGGGTTGCAATCTTGAACTCAGCCAAACTATCGGCTTTGCACCCCAGTTGCTTAGGGAGTCTCTTCTTTGGAGTAACACTCACCTGATGTTGAGAGTGGAGCTGGAGCATCCATTTATCTTTTTTTTTTTTTCTGGGGGAAATTCTGTTAATGCAGCCTTTGAATAAGTGCTATCTTGCTCTTTAAATGCCAAAGTTCACTAAAACTCCAGTGATTTATGTACAGCTTTTGACTGCCAGCACCTGGCAGACACAGAAACCTACTCAAGCTTCAGTCATAAACAGATAGCATACAATTTAATTTTAATGTGCTCGTTAGTCGTAGCACATTTCAGACATAATTGTGAACGCAACACAAAATTATAGCAAAAAGACAATTTTAATGCTGCAGTAGAAAAAAAGGTTATATGAAGAGTCATATAATGGTGCTTCATTGTCAACAACAAAACAGGGCACAGAGTGCGTTACAGAGTCTGTGCTGTTTACATGCCAATATTTTATACATAGATTCTCATATGGTGTCAGCTGTCAGTTACTTCTGCAAATTAACTGCCAAAAATGGAGACGAACAGAATCACTTAGTGTGCTGGTAACCACGGGTTACCTTTCATATGCCTAAAGATAAAGCTGCAGTATGGAATCTTGGGAGAATAATTAGGCAGAACAAAACAGAAAGTTACCAACTGAAATAAAAAGGCATTCTACAATATGAAATAACAACCAAGAGCGCTTATAAATAAGTAAAAGAGGTTGTATCACAGAATGCCTCATAACTTTTAAGCAAAGTATTACAGTACAAACATTTTAAAGGCTTTATCAATGTTTAGGAAATACAGTACAAGTTTTTTTTTTCCTTTTCAAATAGACTTAACCCTTTGAGCACTGAGTTTATTTTGTTCTTTTTTTTATTTCTAATAAATACTTTGAAAAATCATATTGTGCAAAGTAGTTAGGATGGGCACCAGGGAGGCAGTCCGTGGCTTCTGTTAGACAGACTGTTTGAAACAAATGATAATATGCTGCTAATAAATATGTATAATTTAAACATGAACCTCTATCAATATAGATGTACTGTATAGCAAAACAATCATACTTTGCTTTAAGAATAATGTTTCTGAATACTTTATAAATGATATCTGTGGTATCCTTTGCATAATTTACAAGGTTTGAATGTAAAAAAAAAAACAGACCTAAAAAAATGAAATATACACTATACATAGGCACGGCTTATGCCTGGAGCATAGCAGGTACAATAAAACACTGTTGCTATAAATGCAGAAGGAACAAAAAGTTCATTTAACCACAATCACATTTTTCATAAGAGTCTGAAATCTATACAATATATACATCTATGTTTCAATGTGAAAATAATATTCTTTTAAATTTCAAGGTATGTTATACCCCTGCAGACCTGCATAAATGGAGGTTCATATCATTAATCAGAACTAAACTGGTTAGGAATAAAAAAAAAATCCAGAGTTCCATACATTTTTTTTAAACCAAATTAATGCAAAAGTGCTTCAAAGTACTCAGAGGGCTAAAGATTAAAGGGTGAGAAGTCCCAGCACACTTGGGCCCCATGGAGAAAGTGCACCAGATTTAGTTATAAATGCTTAATTAAACTGTCTGTTAATGCATGCAGCTTGATGCATCAGAGGGATGCCCACAACTAAATCCAATTTACACAAAGTTCCAAACACTTACCACTGCATTTTAACCTTCATATTTTACCAGTAACAACAGCTGATTATGCACCTCTATTAAACACTGTACAGTTATACAAAACAGTTCAGCCCAGAGTGATTCTCTGCAGTTAAAATAAGAACATGTGCCAAGAACTAAACAGTAGCTTTAAGGCGTCTCTGACAGTTTTCCTCAAAGCAAATTACAGTTATTTTAATCAAAAGCAAACGCTACTGCTTCTCTAACTCTGAAACATACAGGAGGTGGTCCTCTGGCGATTTTCCGTGTGTTTTGCTAAGATGAAGCTTAACAGCATGCTTGCTCGCAAAGGTCCGATTGCACAGTTTACATTGGTACGATGTTCCCAGCTCTTCCTCCGGAGATGACGTCACCAGTTTTTCTGAGGGCGACTTGGTTTGTGCTATCTGGTTGTTAATCTGTTCGTTGGACAATTTGGACAAGTCTCTTAACCTGAAACCTAGATGGGACTCGAGGTGACTGATGTACGTAGAAGGAGTCCGGATCTGAGAAGCACAGTCGTTACAAAAGAACACCGGGTGCCCGGTGTCCAGGTTTTTGAGGAATTTTGTTCCCCCTGTCCTTCGAAGCTGGTATTTGACGTTGGCCAGCCAGTGGCTGATGGTGGTCATCGAGAGTCCGGTGAACCTGGAGATGTGCATCCGTTCCTGGGGGCTCAGGTCCGACATGATGTACTTCCCTTCCGACGTCTGCCGGAGGCTGGCCGCAAACTGGGCCTGCAGGATGAGCAAGTGCTGAGGGTTCCAGTTAGACTGACGGCCCTTCCGCTTCTGGGCCGGCGTCGTCTCCTCCGGTTCCTCTATCGTGGTACCGTCAATGTCGGACTTCTCAGAGATGCTGGAGGGCGTGGAGGATTTAGACGTGTGGCTCTCCGTCAGGTTCTTCAGCATGTCGGAAATGTCCGACAGGGCATTCTCGCGCAGGGGTGAGTTGGACATGAACGACACGACCGCGGCGGTCTTGGCCGTCGTCACCGCGGAGGAAGAGGAGGCGGGAGACGTCGACGAGGGCGACAGCAGCACCGAACCCAGCGAGCAGTTCTTGTCACTCTTCCCTTTCGTCAAGTCGATGGGCTGGTCGTTGTTGACGTGGTAGAAGTAGCGGTCTAGGGGGTCGGCCTTCTTGGCCTGCAGGGGCGGGGTGGCCACCGCGGCCTTCTCCGCCAGGCTGTTGCTCATTTTGAAAAGCATGCTCATGGGGTCCAGGGCGGGCAGGGAGGGCTTGGCCGCCTTGCCCAGGTGGATGTTCATGACAGATTGGAGGGCACTCAGCGGGTTCACAAACGGTTGCTCGGGCGGGTGGTCCGTGATGATGGCCGTGCTGCTGCTGCTGCTACTACTACTACTACTCAGACCGCCCGCCATCGGCTTGGCCAGCTCTTTGCCGTTCTCCACCGGCTCCCCCGGGGGGCTCTCCTTGCAGCCATCCCTCTGGGGGCCGGGGCTGTTCTGCTGACTCTTGCCCCCGCCCTCGCTCGAAGCCTCCATCTTGATGGGTTCACTCACTTCACTGCTGCAAGGGGAAGGCGTGGCCCGCTTCAGCGGAGAGAGCTTCCCTTCGGGCTCCTTCATCTTCTCTTCCACCTTGGCTACTTTCTCGGTGACTTTCTTGACCAACTCTTCCATGGCATGAAAGTTGGTCTTGGGCATGGGAGACGTTTGGCTGCTGGGGGGCGACACTAAGGTCTGGTTCTTTGTCGGGGACACGATCTCGGCGTTGCCGAACATGGGTTTTAAGGGTGTGCTTTTCCCCGCTGAGCCCAGAGACAGCTTCATCATGTTTGGGAGCTGGTAGGCAGCGTGAATACTCGGGTAGCCCCCCCAGCTCGGGGTGCCATTCTGGGCTTTGTTTATAGCCGAAGTGACTGTGTTTTCTAGCGATTTTAAGATGTCTAACCCACCTTTGGGACTCTCTTCTAGGTCATTTTCTGTCAGATAATGGTACTTGGAGGAGATGTCATATTTCTCCTCCTCGTCGCCCGGCTTCTCCTTGTCTTTAGCCTTCTCATCTGCGGCCCCCCTCTCCTTCTCCACCTCCTTCTTGACCTCCACGTTCAGCTTCGGCGAAACGCTAGCAGGTGTGTTGGAGGGAGATGTGAACGTAGTGGCCGCCAGCGGCACAGATTGGACCTTCTCGTCCAGCAGCGCCGTGATGGTGGGCGTGACGGGGGCCTCAATGATAGGCTTTCCCTTCTTCATAGCAGAGTTGGTGACTTTGATAAAATGGCCAGTGACCATCATGTGGGCCGTGAGCTCCTGCAGGGTGTCGTGGGAGCTCCCGCACTCCATGCACTTGAGGATCTGGGATTTCCGGGCCTCAAAGTGCCAGGCGTAGCTGGCCCCGTTCTGGTGGCCGTAGCGGTTATTTGGCGTGATATAGGGGTTGGAGTTCTTTTGGAGCGCGTCATTCGACTCAGACATTGTGGCTTTGGGGGTGCCGCCGGTGGAGTCGGGGGAGCTGGGGAGCTCCAGTTCCAGTGACGCTTTCTTCCTGGTGGCAGGGATGATTTTTGTGGCAACGGGAGTGACGGGTTCCTTCAGAGGCACTTTTTGGTAGTGTTTTGTTTTGATCATGTGAACACTCAAGTCCTGCAGGGACTCAAACGAATGCCCACAGTACATGCACTTTAATACTTTCTGAGCGTCTTCCTTGCCTTCCATTTCCAGCAAAGACCGTTTACGGGGTTTCGACCACCTTTTCGGGTTATTGTTATCAGTTTCGTGGTTGTCGTCTCGATAATGTCCCGTTTCGTTCATGTGCACCGTTAATTCTACTAAAGTATCGTAGGCCGCACTGCAGTCTTTACAGCGGAATTTACTGGCTCCGGTAAATATAGAGCCGTAAAGCTTACTGCTCTGCCTGTACAGCTGAACCGTGCTAAAAAGACTGGGTTCGGGGAGGATCCGGGTCTGAGACACTTGCTGCAGTGTCTTTGCCATGGCGCTCTGGTGCCAGTCAAAGCTCCCGCTCCCACAACTGCTGCTGCTACTGCTGCTGCTGCTGCTGCTGCCTCCATTGTTTTTCTCCGACGTGGCCTGGTGCAGGTTCAGATTGAGGTTGGACCAATACGAATTGGAGAGGAAATTGTTATAGACGGCTTTCATCTGTTCTAAACTATCAGATACGGCCGAGTCCTCGAGCGGGATCGAAACCTCTTTGCTCTCCTCCTCGTTTTTGATGGAGCCGCTCTCGAAGTCGGCCATCCGGTCACTGGTCTCGCTGATGTGAGACTCGCTGTCCATTTCGTGACTGGAAAACTCGGCTGCGGGAGAGTTCTGGGAGCTCTGGCAGTTCTTACTGTAGTCTTTTTCTGGACACACGTATTTTGCCGAGGGCTCTCCATCAGCCGCCCCCTCCTCGGGGTCCATGTCTTCATCCACCAAGGCTGCAGCTTTCAGTTCGTCGGAAACATAAGCTACAGGAGATGGGGGGAGGACCAGGGAATGGAAAAAGAGAAAAGGAGAAAGAGAGGAAGAGAGAGAGAGAAAAAGAGAGAGAGACACAAGCATTAGTGACTGCTGACCTTGCTTACTATACTTTCCCCTCCACCCCAGCAACAGAGCAGAGCAGCCAGAGTGGAGAACGTATTTATAAAATGAAACAGTTAAAATGGTGTTTCTTCAGAGCAAAAAAAAAATCTGCTCTTCAAACATAATTTGCCACCTTATTCTTCTCAAGGGGCAACAGCTTGAAATTAAAACTAAATTTGAAATTAATGAAGCACATTCTGGAGGTGGCATTCATTTCTAAAGTAATAAATTACTTGTATCAACCTCAGAGACAGCAGTTCCTGTCTGTCAATTAATATGTCTTATGCTTCTCCTACCCCTAATGCATTTCTTAACAGACAGATTCACAATTTAAATTAAGCAAGCATTTTTTACTCATTACATTTTTAGACTCAATCTTTAATAAATATAAAGTACAAAAACATCAATAAAATTTTCACGAAGTACAAAAAGTACATCAATTACAGTAAATTAAAAACAAGATTTCTCTCTCTTTTTTTTTTTTTTACCCCTTCCTGGAAAAACAGGTGACATGAAAGCTCATAATAACTTTCTAACAGAAATTTGAGCAGAGTTGTTAAGGATGTAACCGAAGAACCCATACAATGGAACCTACTCGCCTTCTCACCGGCAAAAAAGCCAAGTGGAATGATGTCAGGAGCAAGATGAAGAAAATTGGTATGCTGCACTCATTCTTCCTGAATAAATATATACAAGACCTTCCAGTGGACCTTACAAATGTCAAAGTGTTTGCTCTTTAGACTACTTTGTCAATATTTACTCAGCATAAGCTACACAGGCACCCAACAGGGACCCTGTCTTTTTAAAGTAATGCAACTGGTGATGTAAATCTAACATACTCTTTCTGAACAGGATAGCCAGTTCTATGTTCATTTTCCTTAGCTGTAGGCCGCACAAATTTCACCTCTAAGACATTCATTTATAGGAGAAAGTATTTAAAGATTTTTTTCAGGGCCCACACTGATTGAGCAAAAGCAAGAACACAATTTGAATATGAATGCAGCCATCTATATGGGCCTTGAAAACAGCCACTCACTCTGCAGAGAAATAATTTATGCTAAATGAGTAGGGGGGTACTTAACTGACTGGGGAACCTCATGAGGGAAGGGCAGGCAAGTAAAGCATTTTGGGTGGGCTGGTAAAATGGGCAACGTACTTGCACGGTTCTTTTAGAAAATTGGCATTCCAGAAGAGGGAAGAAAAAGTTTAGACTGTGGGATTACAAGCTATAAATTAGCAAAAAATTTTAAAAATGTAAATTTTTCAAGCATCTATTGTGGGCAAATCATTGTAGTATGCAAGCACCTTGTGGGCAAGGAATGTGTCTCCCAACTTTTAAGAGCACGGGCTTGAGAGTCAGAGGTCATGTGTTCAAATACTGGCTCTGCCAATTGTCAGCTGTGTGACTTTGGGCAAGTCACAACGTCTCTGTGCCTCAGTTACCTCATCTGTAAAATGGGGATGAAGACAATGAGCCCCACGTGGGACAATCTGATCACTTGTATCCTCCCCAGCACTTAGAACAGTGCTTTGCACACAGTAAGGGCTTAACAAATGCCATCATCATCATCATCCAGAGCACTCTGCCCCCAGTAAATGCTCAATAAATACAATTGATTGATTGTACTATGTGGTTAGCAAGTACAATTGAGTAACAGACACAAAAACTGTCCTCCACACAGGAAGAGATTTCTTTCTATAAAAGCATTTCCACCTCTGGAATCCATAAGATGGTTCTCCAATTAAAACTTTTGTTGAAAATGCTAACCACCTTTCTCTCCCGGCTTTCACAGCCCTTGATTTCTTTGTCTCATTCGCCCTCCATTTAAAAAGACATCTTGGCGTAATCTGAGAACAACTCGCACTGTCTCAGAGTTTTTCCATCGAGTCAATGTTCTTAAAATGACCCTGGATCACATATTATTTTTCCCGGGATTGTAGGGAGAGAGGGATTTGCAAAGAAGTAGGGAACGGGAGGAAGGCATGAGACCAAACGGGCTATCAACGTATCTGTTCAGGGTAGGTCCAAAAACATTTTAAAAATATCTTTTGCACCACAAAATGGTTTCAATATTACCAAAAGTTAAGGGACCAGGGATCTGAAAGGAACTCTATCCAGGCCATCTTGTTTAATGCTAAATGGCAAAATTCACATATGTGAAAAAAATGAAAGGTCAAGAAAGTGTACCTTCTCTATGGCCAAAGAAAATTAATATAAAGGGGAAAATGCCTGTAAAACACAAGACAAGCCTTTAGAGTCTCTCAAATGTAGAAGATTACATGAATTAAAAATACACTGAAAAAACCCAATACTCTCCTGTTCCTATCCTTGAAATAGCTATGCTTCATAGCAACTTCTGGAAATCTGCTGTAACAGACCTCCCATACCTGCTCTTCAAACAGTTAAGACACAGAATCAGTATGAAGCCACCAGAAGCCACACAATTCTATAATTGGAATACCTATAGTTTGGTCTAGATCACACTCACACACAACGCTCCTCTCATTTAATCCTCAACAAAACAGAATTAGAACAGGGTGGGCTGAGTTTTAGCAGTATGAAAGCCAGCATTTGGAAAAAAACCTCAACACATTGGATGCTTCTATTAATTGTTTTTCATTTAAATACTGTCTCAGTGTGTGGGATAATGACTGTGTCTGACCTGATTATCTTAGACATACTCCAGCACTTAGCACAGTGCTTGGCATATGGTAAGCACTTAATAATAATAATGGCATTTGTTAAGCGCTTACTATGTGCCGAGCACCGTTCTAAGCGCTGGTGGCGGGGGTACAAGGTAATCAGGTTGTCCTACATTGGGCTCACAGTTGTAATCCCCATTTTACAGATGACGTAATAGGCACAGAGAAGTTAAGTGACTTGCCCACAGTCACACAGATGACAAGTGGCGGAGCTGGGATTAGAACCCATGCCCTCTGATTCTCAAGCCCGTGCTCTTTCCACTGAGCCACGCTGCTTCACTAATACTTAATACTATAAACATTTAAAATGACAAATGATTGTGAGCTCCATCCAAACTGCTACCCTGCTCATTCAAGCTCTCATCCTATCCCGTCTGGACTACTGCACTAGCCTTCTCTCTGATCTCCCATCCTCGTGTCTCTCTCCACTTCAATCCATACTTCATGCTGCCGCCCGGATTATCTTTGTCCAGAAACGCTCTGGACATATTACTCCCCTCCTCAAAAACCTCCAATGGCTACCGATCAATCTGCGCATCAGGCAGAAACTCCTCACCCTGGGCTTCAAGGCTGTCCATCACCTCGCCCCCTCCTACCTCACCTCCCTTCTCTCCTTCTACTGCCCAGCCCGCACCCTCCGCTCCTCCACCACTAATCTCCTCACTGTACCTCGCTCTCGCCTGTCCCGCCATCGACCCCCCGGCCCACGTCATCCCCCGGGCCTGGAATGCCCTCCCTCTGCCCATCCGCCAAGCTAGCTCTCTTCCTCCCTTCAAGGCCCTGCTGAGAGCTCACCTCCTCCAGGAGGCCTTCCCAGACTGAGCCCCTTCTTTCCTCTCCCCCTCGTCCCCCTCTCCATCCCCCCGTCTTACCTCCTTCCCTTCCCCACACCACCTGTATATATATGTATATATGGTTGTACATATTTATTACTCTATTTATTTATTTATTTATTTATTTTACTTGTACATTTCTATCCTACTTATTTTATTTTGTTGGTATGTTTGGTTCTGTTCTCTGTCTCCCCCTTTTAGACTGTGAGCCCACTGTTGGGTAGGGACTGTCTCTATGTGATGCCAATTTGTACTTCCCAAGCGCTTAGTACAGTGCTCTGCACATAGTAAGCGCTCAATAAATACGATTGATTGATTGATTGATTGATTGATTGAGCTCCTTCACCATAGCTGAGGGCTTTTGTAACTGATCTTGTCCTTTACAAGCCTACCATCAAACCCCTTCCCAGGCTATTTGACTCTTCACAAACACAGATCCTCTACTTTTTAGTGATCCCGCATCATTGGCTTTTTATTATTTACCCCAAGTCACACTTGATCCCAACTTCAAATGGAATTAACTATCCATGATAGATAAGAGAGCAGCAAGGACCCAGTAGCAGGAGAATTAGAAAACAATGGCTGACACAAACCATGGACTATCAATGATCAGGAAATGAAGAACAATTCAAAGCTCAAAGTGGTGTGAATTTTTAAAAATGAAAAATCCAACCCATCCTCCCCCTCCCTACCAAGGGAGTAAATGAGACATGCAATGCTGCAAGAAAAGCTCTGCAAAACATTTGTAATGTGTGCTTCAAGGTTTCCTGAAACCAGCTCCAGTTCTGCAAACATTCACTGAGTTTATCAAAACGTAATGAGGTGAGTTATTTCTCCCCCACTAGCTTGTGGAAGGTAACAGGAAGATTGAAATGAAGGCCAAATCTTATGTTTTCCTAGGAGCCTTGGAGGAAGAAGGCATTGTGTATAAAGTCTCTATTCTTTGTTTTTCGTTTCAGTATTACCACAGCCAAAGTAAAAAAGACAAATAACTGCCACATATTTCACCAAAATGGAGGGTTTGCAAAATTACCATGATGTTTTACAAAACCTATTATCAAAATCCTTTCCCTGCTATCAGATTCTCCACAAGCTCTGCAGTGGTATCTTGAGTCCAAAGGACAACTCAAGGAATCAGTCTTGATTCCGGAGATAAAAGTTTGCGAAGGATCCGTCTCCTTCCTTCTTGCGTCAACCTTTGACTGGAAAAAGCCCGGGGAGGGTATCATGGAAGCAATATTGTCACTTTACTGGAAATGCACTTCCTTTCCCACTTTGGGCTTTCTTTAACCCAGAAATCAAACACTGGTTCTTACTGGAGTGCTTCCCATGCGCAGAGCACTGTACTAAGCATTTGTGAAGCTACAATACAACAGAGTTGGTAGGCATGATCCCTGCCCACAAGGAGTTTACATTCTACATGAAGCATCTGCATCTTTCCCTGGAGAAAAATCTGAGTGCTTGTTATGGGGTCAGCTTTGTTAATATTAACAAATGATATATTTCGGCACAATTGTGGCTTCTCTCTAGACAGATGATTTCTTGGAGCAAGACAGTCAATCACATGGAATTGTGACTTGATCCCAGGTTACCCTTTCTAGAGGAGAACAAATATTATTTGGTACCGCGACCGAGTGCTAAGTTCAGCGGTCATTGCCATAAATGTTTAGTAAGAACCAAAAGAGTACAGAGGCTATCCTTTGACTTAGTCCTTTAAGCCAAAAACCTAGTCCTGAGGATTGGAAAGAAACAAACACTGTACTTCTGGAGGCTATGACATTGTTGAGGGCACCTTCATTCTAAGCGTGGCATGGCCTAGCTGTGCCCCGAACTAAAGTTTTCCACCTTAAATAATGCATTAGCACAGCTTTTAATAAATAAAGTTTGCACCTTTACTGCAAGACCCAGTGGAAGAAGCAGCTGGGCTGAGAGAGAGAGAAAACTCCCATTCAAATTAAATCAACAGCTGCAAAAATATGCAAAAGAAATAGGAATGAGAAAAGGCGAGCAAGTAGGAATTGATTGGGGTGGTATTTATTTCATTTATCCCAACTTGCTCAATTGTTCAAGTCCTCCTCGAAGTAGTGGTGCCTCCAGTCGAGTGCCAATATTTGCTTCATTCTGTAGGAGTCCAGGTTTCGATATGTTTATTTTCCAAAATGAAAAATAAATGCTTGAAACAGCAGGATGGCAAAAAACTCCTCTTTAAGGCTTTATATTCATCGTCTAAGAATGCACTTGAAGATGGCTGGATAAGCAAAGAAATTGGGAGAAAGCAGACATGAAAAATGATTTCTTGAACCATTTTCCATGAAAAAAACCTCCTAAAACTTTCAATCTGCTGAGTTCAACCCTCCTTGAAAACTCTCCCCAAATCCTCCATATTAAAAGTAAAATAATTAAAACTAAACCCAAAGAGAGGGAGGTAGATGCAAAAGACAGGCCGCCTTAGAAGTTAATTATTCTGAGGCAAAGCTCTACCTTCTCAATAGCTCTTAGCCCACCAAAACACAAAAAGTCAACTTTCAAATTCAGGTCTTTCATAGGGAGTTGGTGACTTCCTCAGGGAATCTAACACAAATGACCTCATGACTGTCACCATCCAGTGGCAAATTCCAGGAAATTAACTCTGTGAAACAACCGCTATGGAAAAGCGAGTACTCTTAGAGGACAAAGAAACAAACCTTACACTCTGCTTAGAAAGACTTGTAAGCCCATCGTGAACAGAGGACGTGTCTACCAACTGTTGTATTGTACTTTCCCAAGTGCTTAGTACAGTACACAATAAATTCTCAATAAATACCACTGATGCTGATGAAAGGGATTGAGAAAAGAAAATTCCCTCATTGATATGATAATCACCTTAATTAGACCAGTAGGAAAAAACAAAAATTAACACATTGCACATAAACACATAATGGTAAACTGGGATATCATGAATCAATTGCAGTACAAATGGGAATTACCTTCATAACAGAGTTATGGATTGTTTCTGCACTAGTGAAAATAAATTGCCAGAGTTATCATGACTGAAAACTATGTATCTATAATATTAGGATATATATGTTTATAAGTGGGTATGAGGGTATTTGAGAGAGAGAGAGAGAGAGAGAGAGAGAGAGAGAGAGAGACAGAGACAGAGAGAGAGAGAGAGAGAGAGACAGAGACAGAGAGAGAGAAAACAAGCACCACCATACCTGGCTTCAAAAGTCAACTTCAAAAATCAACTCTAATGTTCCTTTTAGCAAATGCAGTTGTAAGTAGCTCAGTGACAGAGCACAGCAATTACAACCCTCACTTTCCATTCTCCCAAAACTTCCTGAAAAGTGTTTTGCTAGCATAAATTTCACATTCTCCTTCCTTCTGTTGCAGGTCCTCCTATCGTGTATACTTTGGCCACCCCAAAGAACCAGGAATTAGGGAAACTGAGTGGCTTCTGGAAGAGAGAAAGGAGAAAGGAAAGCGGGCCTTTCAAATATAGGATAGCTCCTGATAAAATTACAGGGAAGGGCATTTAGGCTTGCCTTTGAAAAATGCAAGGCACGGGGCCTATCCGAACTGCCCCATCTGTGTCAAGGTGTAGAAGTAGTGGATGGGGGTGACGACAGTTGGAAAAACAATGATCACAGACATTGATTTTTAAACTCACTTGAAAGCAATTTGGGGGCCTATGAACCAAACTATTCTGCTGCTAGCCATATTCATCTCAGAACTCTCTCTCTCTCCCTCTCCTGGTCCTTTCAAGACAGTGTTTTCAAAAAGGGAAGTGTGCTGGCTTCCTAATCTCTCAAAAAAAAAAAAAACCCAATTGAATGAAAGGAAGTTTTGCTTAAAAAGACACTGAAATACATAACAAGCCACTACGGAAAATAAAGGTGAAAGAAGAGGGGTGTTGGGTGGGGGCAGAGGCAAGGGGGAGGCATCTATGAACCAAATGAACATACACACGAAAGGTTTGTGGGGAGGGAGGGCTGGTTCATGTCTCAGTGGGACCTGCAGATCTGAGCTGAGCCCAGAACAACAGACTTCCCCAGACTTCAAAGGGAATCCATGCTGAAGTTAGCTCAGTGGGGCTGGTTACCTGATGAGAAACAGGCCCGGTGAACTTGATCCTGCCAGCTGGATGGAGAGGGAAAGAAATAAAAACCCTCCCACTGATGCTAATGGTCATTCTGCCTGGGATTGGGAGAATGATTTCCTAGCCCCATTGGGGATTGCCAAATGAGAAACTGGATGTATGATGGGGTCCTCCGACTTCACGCCTCTCTCAAAAGGACGTGGCTAAGGTTGAAGTGAGGGGTCGACAGGAGGGTACCATAGTGAAGAGAAGCAGCGTGGGTCAGTGGAAAGAGCACAGGCTTTGGAGTCTGAGGTCATGGTTCATGTCCCGACTCCTCCAATTGTCAGCTGTGTGACCTTGGGTAAGTCACTTAACTTCTCTGGGCCTCAGTTCCCTCATCTGTAAAATGGGGATTAAGACTGTGAGCGCCCCGTGGGACAACCTGATCACCTTGTAACCTCCCCAGCACTTAGAACAGTGCTTTGCACATAGTAAGCACTTAATAAATGCCATCATCATTATTATTATTATTATAGTGGGTGCAGTAGCAATTCAGCTCAGAGCTTCTAAGGAGAATGCAAGAGGAGTCTCAAGGGACTGCCATGTCAAGGCATCTTTCTTTATGTCCTCCCTGAGCATGGAGAGAAAGGTGCCTTTCTACATCCCATTTTTGAATTCCCCGCTATACCAGAGAAAATCCCATGTGCCCATGGCAGCAGGTAAAGGATCTGTTTCAGAGCAATGGTGAGCTTGGCTGTGGTGATTGAGAGGCCTCGCTCTAAGAAATGAGCAGTTGGCACAGGCAGCTGGAGGTTCTAGACTTCAAATAGGCAAAACAGAATCCTTGCAAGCTAGAAGTTGCAGTTCCAGGAGTAGAATTCCTTAAAAAGGCACATTTCAGTGGTATCCCTACCTGCCGGACCTAGCCTCATCCCCTTTCGGGGCTGCATCGACTTTTCCTGGAGAAGGAAAGGAAGATGAAAACAATCAGATCTGTGGGATTTTTACAGGTCACAAATGCTTGAAAACCACTGGTTTAGAGATTGAGAACTTGGGAGCATTATAAATACTACAACTACTACTACTACTAATAATAATAATGATGATATTTATTAAGCCTTTACTATGTGCCAAGCACTGTACTACAAGCTGGGGTAGATACAAGATAATCAGTTCCCACATGGGGCTCAAAATCTAAGCAGGAGGGAGGATAGATATTGGTTCCCCTTTTTTCAGATGAGGAAATTGAGGCACGTATAAGTGAAGTGATTTGTCCAAGGTTACATGGCAGGCAACTGCAGAAGCCAGGATTAGAACCTAGGTCCTCTGACTCCCAAGCCAGTGGATTTTCCTCTTGCTGCTAGGAGAAAGCACAAGAAATTATCCAGGTGGTTGGGAGTTATTTGCATTGGAGGAATCAGTGCCACGACTACCTTTAAGTTCCTCAGAAGACCACCATTGATAAAACAACAGCAAAATTCACCAAGTCAGCATCTTCCACCACTCTCCTAGGGTCCTTCTGGTTCTGTGAATATCCAGAAGACATTTAAGGAAGGGACTGGTCTATTTGGAACACATCAACCAAGTCTCTGAGGTTCAGAAACTAGGATATTTGGAAGCCAATGTCAGCTGGGTTGTGTGAGCACCCACTCTCCCAATAATCAGTTCCATGACCAGTAATTGGAAGGCATCAGTCTTTCTAGTTGTGGAGGGAAGAAATCCAATGGGAAAGGAATTTTTTTGTATGGTGCCCAGGGAAGAGAAATTCCAAATGCCGCCTGTGGTTTTAAGAGTTATTACCAACGAAGAATGGCAAAGTCAGCTGAAGCTATTCATTCATTCAATCATATTTATTGAGTGCTTACTGTGTGCAGAGCACTGTACAAAGCGCTTGGAAAGTACAATTCAGCAACAGAGAGACAACCCCACCCACAATCCAATGTCACCAGGAAATAGGAAAGGTATAACTCACCTTCATAGAGGTAAAAAAACCCAAAACACTATTAGGGAAGGCCTGCAATATTTTCCCCCAAATCACAAGGAAACAACACTCCAGTTCAGCCCACAAAGTGAGCTACTTCTCTTTTTCAACACCACTCCATCCCCTCCTGTTTATATTTTCTACCTACCTTCTCCTGTCCCTTATAGACCTAAGCTGATGAAACAACAAAGTAACCCTGAGGAAAACTGAATCAGAGTTCCTTTCCTCTTAGAGATAAGAATCCAGGAAAACCAAAAAAAAAAAAAAAAAAAAACACCAGGGGAACGACTGAAAAGGAGATACTAGATATATTGCATTTCTCATTAGCCCTGCTGCCAGATTTCCTTTAGGTCTTCTCTGATTCAAAGCCCAAGGTTCATTTTCATGGCTTCTCACGATGACTACAGTATCTGCCTCCTTATAGATCTTTTGTTTCTCTCCTCTTCAGACCCTTTCTCACTTTGTAGCCCAGATCATTTCTCTAAAGCATCATTTTGCACATATCTCCCCACTCTTCAAAAACATTCAATGGCTGTCCATTCCTCCTCTTCACAAACAAACTCTGGGCCACACTGGATTTCAGGCAGTCAGATCTTTTCCCCCCAACTTATCTTTGCCCCTCTCCCACTACACCCCAGCTCACACCCTCTGCTCCTCCCAAGCCTGAGCCTCATTCCCATCTCTCCCACCACCAAGCTGTTGCTTATGCCCTCCCTTCTGCCTGGTACTCTCTCCTCCATTGGCAGACCACTGCCCTCTCCAACTTCAGAGATGGTCTGAAATATCTCCTCCAGGAGGCCTTCCCTGATTAATCTCTTATCTTCCCACTCTACTCTCACCATCCCAACTGGGCACTACCATATCACCTGAACATTTGGTATTCACTCTCCCTGCCCTCCCATAACACTTATATACATCTCAAAGTCACTTAACTTCTCTGTGCCTCAGTTATCACATCTGTAAAATGGGGATGAAGACTGTGAGCCCCCCATGGGACAACCTGATCACCTTGTAACCTCACCAGTGCTTAGAACAGTGCTTTGCACATAGTAAGCGCTTAATAAATGTCATTATTATTATTATTCAAATTCTGCTGCTTTGCCCTACCTGTAACTTATCTTTGTGTCTGCCTCCCCCTCTAGACTGCAAACTCCTTGAGGGTGGAAGTGTGTATATTACCTATTTACTCTCAAGTTCTTAGTACAGTGCACTACACAGAATAAGTGCTCAGTAAATATGATTGATTGACTGCTCTAGAGAATCATTAAATTAACTGCTGTTTCTGGGCTCTAACTGTATCCTCTTAATGTTAATAGGCTACTGGTTACTCACTGGTCTCCTCAAAGAGACGCCTACCTCCTTGAAGTTGGATAGCTCCAGGCCACCTACAATTAGCATAATTCCAGGCCAGGCCAAGTGTCCTGCCCCCTCTCCTACTGGAATGGGGCAGAAGGGTGAATCAATCAATGGTATTTACTGAAACTCCAGGAATGGAAGCTCAGTAGAGGTAGGGTCATAGTAAGTGCTCAATAAATACGATTGATTGAGCACTTACTATGCGCAGAGCACTGCATTAAGTGCTTGGGAAGAGTATAATACAACAGAATTAGCAGACACGCTCCCTGTGCCCTGCACACAGTAAGCGCTGAATGAATAACGAAGGTGGATGAGAAGTAGTGCTGCCTCCCATCTCTCTCCGAGCCTGCTCCACACAAGCTTTCCCCGGCGATAGAATATGTGCTCTAAGGGGCTGAGTGGGAGGGAAAAGCAAACACTGACACTGCATGGAGTAGGCCGGTTGATGGCTTCCCGATTAGGAAGATATACAATGGGTGCTGTGGTGAAGTGGGATTTATTCCTAGGAGTTGAGCTATGGCACACAGAATGAGGGATGGCGGAAAGCGAGGCAGGCCTAAACCCGTGCTGGGTAATACGGGGGTGATTAGATTGAGTTGTTGGACCTCTGCTCGTGATATTAAACAGGCAGGCGCGAGAGAAAATTGGTTCTAGGGATGGAGAGTAAAGAGCTCGTGCCCGAGAGGTTGAGCGCTCCAATGGTGAATTCCCTCTGCGCTCATCCATCCATTTGTTGAAAAGGAGCTAAGCTGCCCTTGCCGTAGTGATAGTATTTTTGAGTTTGGGGACCAGCTTATTTATGTCATCACAGATCTCTGGCATAATAGCTTGTGGCAGAAGGCTGTTCGGGGCCAGACTCCTTTGTTTCACACCCCTCCAGTCCAGGGGACTGAAGGTGAGAAGTCGATTCCCTGGGTGGCAGGTTTCGCGGTCTCTGGGACCACAGAAGCCCCCTGGTTGGCTTTGTGGTCAAGGAGATTGGAAGTTGGATTTTCCCCAGTAGATCAGAGAGGAAGGTTGAGAACTTCATTTTTGATGGGGCTGGAGTGAAATATTCTTTCCTGGAGAAGAGGTCAATGTTTCCGTCATATCCTGACTGAAGTACCCCATACCTTGCACTGGAATGGGAAGCTATTCCAAGATTGATTATTCTGCCCACTGGCAAGGTCAAGAATATTAATTTTGTACATGTTAATTTGATGTAATGCGCATGATTAATGCTTGTTTAGGAGGACACTTTTGTGTTAATAAAGCTGCCGCTTTTTCATGCCAGTAAGAGCATGCTATTAAGTTACTAGAGAGCAAAGCTATGACAACATTACATACCAACAGAATGGGGGAGGAGGCAATCATAGAGATGATATATTTTAAAACGCCCTCACATTTGCTTCTTTAAAGCACAAAGACTCTCCCTCCCTCCCCCCGGCTGAGAAGCAATGGGGAATTTCCCTGCTGCTTAATGCAGAATCTTATGCTGGCCTCACATTTGGAGAACTTGGATTCAGAAAACTCTAAACTCTTATACAGGCCACTACTGCAGAGAATTATAAACAAGTGGATACACAGGGAAGTGCAAGCAGCCAAACATGGGGATTCTGCCATTTTATTCTATTAAAACATGAACCAGTCTCATAGTTCAGCAAGTCTACTCTTAAGCACCCTAGTCTGATGTCAGCCATGTCCTGTGCTTTCTGCCTTTGAAGTGGTCTAAATGAAAAAGACCTGTTCTCTGATATCAGTAAGCTCCTGTCTGAAAATCGGCACAGACGCTCACACAGGAAAGAGGAACAGATTCAACAAAGAGGGAAGAGAGTCAAAAGCTATGGGGCTTATCCGGACGAGAGAGGGAAGCTGTCCCTTCTCTCTCTCTGAACAAACCTGTTACTTTTTTTTTGGTAACTGCAAGCACAGTTTTAATACACCAGTACTAGTCCCTGTAAAAATACATTAAAAGACAAATCCATATGACAGAAGTAATTGCTTCAGAAATATCTTCAGATGAGGAAAGCAAATAAATACTTAATTCCGAGTTTGTATGGATTGTCTTTGTTCTTTTCCTTATACAAACACAAACTTACTGCACACGGGCGGGTGGGGGGGGGGGGGAAATACACAACAATACACTTTAAAATTATATCCACAGAGTCAATTCAAGAACCCAGCATTGCTATTGCATTATTTTGCACTCCTTGGTTTTCTGGCAAGCAGTTGAATTCTGCACATGGTGGAGCACAGAGATGAGTGGGACAATCATGTGCAAGATTTGAAAGTTTCATGCAGAATTTTAACAATGTTTGGAGTGCTGGCAGCAGCATCTAAGATTGGGAAACCTAACTACTCGACTTGATAAGTGGAAGGGAAAATTCCAAGAGCAACCTCCACGGCAAGAGGTAGGCACAAAATTCATGTACTGCTTGAGAGCAAGGATGGTGTCTCATTCTATTGTACTCTCCCAAGGGCTTAGTTCAGTGCTCTGCACGTAGTAAGTGGTCAACAAATGATGACGATGATGATGATGGTATTTGTTAAACACTTACTATGTGCCAAGCACTGTTCTAACCACTGGGGTAAATACAAGATAATCAGGTTGTCCCACTTGGGGCTCACAATCAATCTCCATTTTACAGATGAGGTGACTGAGGCACAGAGAAGTTAAGTGACTTGCCCAAAGTCACAGAGCTGACAAGTGGCAGAGTCGGGATTAGAACCCACAACCTCTGATTCCCAAGCCCTTGCTCTTTCCATTGAGCCTCAATGACTGAATTCATTCATTCATTCAATTGTATTTATTGAATGCTTACTGTGTGCACAGCACTGTAGCAAGCACTTGGAAAGTACAATTTGGCAACAAATAGAGACAATCCCTACCCAACAACGGGCTCACAGTCTAGAAAGGGGGAGATAAACAAAACAAGTAGACAGATAAGATGCCCCGGGAGTCTTACCATCCACCACACAGTTCTCTGGGTATGTTGGTAGGGGTGAGGAAAGAACAGAGAATAGGCTAGTAGACTTTACCATCAAGCTTTGGGAAGGTTTACACAGCTATATTAATTGTTCATGGCAAGTGTTTACTGTGTGTAGAGCACTAAACTAAGTTTAATACAATTAATTAGTAGACATTCCATGCCCTCAAGGAGCCGATAATCTAGTGAGGGAAACCAACACTAAATAACACTACAGAAAGGAGGAATGACAAAGGGCATGTAAATGAGTTAGTACTTAATACAAGGAAGGCAACTGTAAGCACTTCAGTAGCACAGAAAAGCTGAACAGATAGTAAGTGGGTAGAGGCAAAGGAAGAGTAGAAATGAATCAGGGGAAGTCCGCTGGAGGAGATGTAATTTCAGAAAGGCCTTGAAAACTGGGGAGAACTGTTGGTTGAATTTGGAGAGGGAGTTCCTGGAAGTAAGGAGGGAATGAGCAAAAGGTTAGTGGCTGCAAAGAAAAGAGTGAGTCACAGTGAGTGGCTTAGCTTGAGAGGAATGGAGACTGTAAACTGAAGTGCAGTGGGAGAAGAATGAAGAGGAGGGAACAAGGTGAATGAATTCATTCAATCGTATTTAGTGAGCATTTATTGTGTGCAGAGCACTGTACTAAGCACTTGGGAAGTACAAGCCGGCAACATAGAGACACGGTCCCTACCCAATAACAGGCTCACTGTCTGAATTAAAGACAATGGTCAGGAGTTACTGCTTAACACAGGGAGGAATGGGACAACCATTGGAGGTCCTTGAGGAGTAGAGAGATAAATGCACAATAATATTTAGAAAAATGAACTAAGAAGCAGATTGAAGTGTGATTCGAGAGGGAAGAGACTGGAGGCAAGGAGACCAGCAAGGAGGCTGATGCAGTAGTAGAGCTAAGAGATAAAGTCTTGAACCAGGGCAGTGGTGGTTTGGATGGAGATGAAGGGGCAGATCCTGGAAACAGTATCATTCAATCAATCATATTTATTGAGCACTTAATGGTGCAGCACACTTTATTAAGAGCTGGGGAGAGTACAATATAACAGACTTGGTAAATACATTACCTGCCCACAATGAGCTTACAGTCTAGAGGGGGAGACAGACATTAATAAAAAGGAATGAATGAGATATGTACATAAGTACTGTGGGTCTGAGCGTGGAGTGAATAAAGGGTGCAAATCCAAGTGCAAGGCCGACGCAGAAATGGGAGAAAAGAAAATGAGGGCTTAATCGGGGAAGGCCTCTTGAAGGAGATGTACTTTTAATAAGGCTTTGAAGTTGGGAAGAGCGATCATCCATCAGAAATGCAGAGGGAGGGCATTCCAGGCCAGAGGCAGGACATGGGCGAGAGGTCAATGGCGAGATAGATGAGATTGAGGCACGATGAGTAGACTGGAGTTCAAGGAGCAAGGTTTGCAGCATGGATCATAGTAGGAAATCAGGAAAGTAAGGTAGGAGGGGGTGAGGGGGCAAGGGAGCAAGGGATTGAGTGCTTTAAAGCCAATGGTTAGGAGTTCCTGTTTGATATAGACATGGATGGGCAACCCCTGGAGGTTCTTGAGAAATGAGGAAACATGGACCTGAATGTTTTGTACAAAAATGATTTGGGCAGCAGGATTAACTATAGCATGGAGTGGGGAAAGACAGGAGGCAGGGAGGTCAACAAGGAGACTGACTCAGTAATCAAGGAAGACTAGGATAAACTGCTTGGATTAACATGGCAGCAGTTGGGATGGAGGGGATTTTACAGATTTTGTAGATTTCAGCAATGTCGTGAGGGAAAGGGTTTAGTGATAGACTGAATATGTGGGTTGAATGAGAGAGAGGAGCCATGTATAACACCAAGGTTACGGGCTTGTGAATCAGGAAGGATGGTGGTACTGTCTACAGTGATGGAAAAGTCACAGGGAGGACAGGGTTTGGGTGGGAAAATAAGATATTCTTTTTTGGACATGTGAAGTTTGAGGAGTTGGCGGGGCATCCAAGTGGAGATGTCCTGAAGGCAGGAGGAAATGTAACACTTTAGAGAAGGAGAGAGATCAAAGCTAGAGCTGTAGATTTGAGAATCATCTGCATAGAGAAGGTACTTGAATCCATGGAAAGAGATAAGCTCCCCAAGGAATGAAAAGGAAGCAGCGTGGCCTAGTGGATACAGCAACAGGCCTGGGATCAGAAGGACCTGGGTTCTAAATCCAACTCTGCCACTTGTCTGCTGTGTGACCTTGGGCAAGTCACTAAACTTCTCTGTGCCTCAGTTACCTCATTTGCAAAATGGTGATTAAGATTGAGCCCCAGGGACCATGTCCAACCTGATTAGCTTGTATCTACCCCAGTGCTTAGTACAGTGACTGGCACAAAGTATGGGCTCAACCAATACCATAAAAAAAATGAAAAAGAGAAAAGCCTTGAGGGAACCCCACAGTCAGGAGATGAGAGACAGAGGAAGCAGCAAAAGAGATGGAGATGGAGCAACGAGAGAGATAAGAGGAGAACCAGGTTCTAATCCTGGCTCTGCCATTTGTTTGCTGTGTGACCTTGGACAAGTCATTTAACTTCTCTGTGCCTCAGTTGCCTCATCTGTAAAATGTGGATCCATGTGGAAAATGTGCGTCCAACCTGATAAGCTTGTATCTACCCCAGCGTTTGCTTCAGGACCAGACACATAGTAAATTCTTAACAAATATTTAAAAAAATTAAAAAGACAGGAAAGTGTGACAGAGGGCTAGGTCTCCAGTAAATCCAAAGTGTGGCTGGACTGTCTGAATTCATTAGACAACCATCTCACTTTGCTGGGGCTGTGGGGAGTGGTTATTGTTGACCTGATTATATATTTGAATTTTGCAGTAAGAACCATCTTACATTCCACTGAATGTTGCTAACCTTAAGAGCCTCTCAATTCTGGGGTTGCCAGACAAAGGAATCCACTGCCAAGAATTACTTCCAAATTTCCAAATGGTAACCCCAACCCCCAAAAGGTTTTCCAGCAATTAACCAATTTACTCCCACACCCTCTCTGAAGAAGGCAGATGCAGAAACCCCACCAAGGTATTTCTTCGTATTTCTCCTATCACGCCTGAAAAAGTGCCCTGTCAATGATCCTTGTTACACAATTGTCTGCTCTGTGATCTCGAATGGGTCACAACATCTCTGTGCCTCAGTTCCTTCATCAGCAACATGGGGATTTACTACCTGTTTCCCTTCCTACTTAAACAGGGAGCCTCATGTGGGACCTGCTTATCTTGACTCTACCCCAGAGCTTGGTTCAGTGTTTGACACACAGTAAGCACTTAAACACCCCAATCACATTATAATCAGGGAATAAATCCTTGACTTGCCTCAACTACTGCATCTGCCTCCCTGCTGATCTCCTGGCCTCCTGTCTCTTCCCTCTCTAATCTATCCTTCAGTTTGCTGCATGGATCGCTTATGAGAAACATTCAGTCCATTTCTCCCCACTCCTCAAGAACCTCCACTGGTTGCCCATCCACCTCTGCAAACAGAAACTCCTTTCCACTGGCTTTAAAGTACTCAATCAGCTTGCCCCAACCTACAGCCCCACTACAGCCCAGCCTGCACACTCTGCTTCTCTCACACCAGCTTACTCCATGCATTCTGATCTCATCTATCTCGCCACCAGCCCCTTTCCCACATCATCCCTCTAGCCTGGAATTCCCTCTCCCCCATATACATCAGGTCACCCCTCTCTCCACCTTCAAAGCATTACTAAGGTCACATATCCTCCAAGAGGCCTTCCCCGATTAAGGTTAAGCCCTTTTTTGCCCGGCTCCCTCTCCCTTCTGCGTCATCTATGCGCTTCAATCTCTGACCTTTGGACACTTACTATAAGCAAGTGTCCACATCTTTAAACTTAATATTATAAATTACTTATTTGTTCATATCAATGTCTGTTTCCCCCTCCAGGCTGTAAGCTCATTAGGGGCAGGAAATGTGTCTGCTACCTCATTCATATTGTAATCTCCCAAGCGTTTAGTACAGTGCTCTGCACGTAGCAAATGCTCAATAAATACGATTGATTGCTTGGTTAAATCCCAAGAACAACATATTGACCTAGCAAGAGATTGAAGTCAACGCCAAACTGGAAGTACACCATCAGTGTTGTTTATTAACGGGAGGGTTCTGACCATTCAGTGCATTCTAGGATTCCACTAGGAAGCATTCATTCCACAGAATTTAATTATCAGTCCCCACTCACTGCCCTAGCTTGGAGGTTCCTTAAAGCAAGGATCAGGTCCTTTGCTCCTGACATTTCCTTCCTAGCACCTAGTAGAGTGTTCGGCACACAGAATGCCCTTGATAAATGTTGTTGGGGTTGACAAAAAACATTAAGGCAAAAAGTATCCTCTCCTCCTGCCTTATTTATTTTACTACGGGTAATGTGGAGTTGAGGGGGGATTGGAGTTTATGAAGCCCAGTGGGGATAATTACACTTTATTGGGTAGTTCTGAGCTAATTTCTTTTTACATAACTTAATTTTTCATGCTTTAACAGGTGAGGAGGAAGGAAAGGGAGGGAAAATGGGAGATACAAAGTCTTGTCCACCTTTTTTCACCCCCAAAATCTGAGCATTTCAATCAACTGGTGATGCTTTTATTTCAACTAAAATAACATGTAGTACTTCTGTATTTGTTTCATTACATATAATTTTTCTTTTAGGATTACAGATCAGATCTGTGCTCAACGACCAACTGCTACAGATGCAAACACCTCTCTCTCACCAGACTGGCAGTGTATTCACCAATGCTCCGATGAACCTAATTGATTTTGAAACCTACAATCACTACCTTAGCGTTCTCTTTATCCCTTCCTCAACTACCCTTCAACTCTGTACTGCCGATATAGGAGCAGAGAGAATCCCTGTGAAATAAACCACATTTCTCTGAGTTTGTCCATTCCTACACTGGTAAAACAACCTGAGGCTACATCTCTGATTGTTGTTTTTTTTAAAAAAAGATTGCACAATTGGGAAGTTATGCTGAATCTCACCTGAATCCATGAGATTCTTCTATTGAAACAGCACACCCAGTTTTTTTGGTATTTCTTAAACGCTTACTGGCAGGCATTGTACTAAGTGCTGGGGTAGATACAAGATAATCAGGATGGACACTGTCCCTATCGCACTTTAGGATCACAGTCTTAATTCCCATTTCACAGATGAGATAACTGATGCACAAAGAAGTTACGAGACTTACCCAAGGTCACACAGTAGAAACATTCTCCTAGAGTGTGGGAGTTGCTTTCTTGTAAAACTCCATGTTAAGAAAGACAGGTGCCACAGTTCTCATTGTTAGAAGTTCAAATCATTTTTCCAGCACCAAGGAGCACAGCATCTGAACAGGATATTCCCCAATATATTAGCCCAAATGCAGACTGATTTCTATCAATCAGTGGCATTTGAGTGCTTATTCTGCTCAGAGTACTGTATTAAGCACTTAGAGATTCCATTACAATATAATTGGCAGACATGATCTCCACCTTTTAGGACTTTACATTCTAATGGGGGTTTACAATCCAGTGGAAACACCTGTTACAGCAGAGTTGAGTATAGACTTCTTGAGAAAATGGCTATGTAGACCCTGGCTCTTGGCAGACTCTAATAAGGATTGTTACAAAATCCTAAGATTTGTTCCTTCTCCTCAAAAGGCTCTGAAGAGTGCTATGTGCCATGCTTCTGAGGAACTAACACTCAGTTGAACCTTGGATAATGAAAAATCTTTTATGGTCCATTCGCCCAAGTCTCAGGCCAAGTCCTTTTTCCCAGAAGCTTGTGAGGTACTGAACGAATAGTTTATAGATACCGCTGCAAACATTCAATGTCACATAGAAAAGACACTTGTCAAGTGCCTTTCCCTTACAAGCACCCTCATCGTGACCTGTGTTAATGAAGTTAATTGAATTTAAGATCAATAACTGTTAATTATTGCAATTTGACATTCGGAGATAAATGGCTTTAAGACGGGGGAGTGCGTGTGTGTATATGTGTGTGTGTGTGTGTGTGTGTGTGTGTGTGAGTGTGTGTGTGTGTGTGTGTGTGTGTGTGTGTGTGTGTGTGTGTGAATTCTCTCCAAAGAAGGTGAACGTGTTAGACCCTAAGAGGGATCACACAGGCCTTCCATTGATTCTGGTACAATCTGATCGACCTAATCCCCTGATGAATGTGGGCTTTTCACAGCTACAAGTAAATGTTCTACAAGACTACTCTAACCCTTGTCACTGACCAAATCTATATGAGCTGTACACTAGAAATCCATTGAGATAGATTAAAGAACTGCCATAGAAACGAGAGATGCTTCAATAAAGGTGAAGGTTTATTATATTGACTATTAATGTAACTTAACTGTATGTACTTATGATTGCTGATGGATCAAAGCAGTTTAATTTCAGGCTGTTGGATGTGATTATAATTGAACAACATTTTAAAGAGTCACCAAAGATGAATTTGATGCAATGGAGGAAAAAGAAAAAAAAAAGGTTGGAAAATAGGGTCTATCTTCAGCCCAGAGCATCTAGTGTGTGGCACTACTAGAGCTCAGGTACAGAGACACCATCTCTGTATGTCACTGGAGCTTTTAAAAAGTTTCCTTCCTGGAGAGTTTTTTTTTTTCAAGGAGGAAGACATTTTCCCAAATATGCCAGTAATGATATTCTTACATGCATACTGAACAAGTTAAATGACCACGTACAAGATTTATAATGACAAAGTAAATGTTGTCAAGGAGAAAGTATTACTGATTGTAGAGCGCTGACAATAAAATGCCACTGAAGAGTTCTGTCAAAATGTAAGATTATGCAAAAACACTATTGAGAACACTGCTAATCATCTGCTCTTGTCAATTACTTGAAGGGTATCTGACAGCATATTTACATTAAACACATTTCAGCAGTAAAATTCTTAATGTTATATCAGAATATTTTCATTGCCATTAGAAATCCTTAAAAAAAAAAGACACACCATTCTCTTCTATTACCTCGGCAGCACTGGTAAAACAACGGTGTCTGTGGAGGAAAGAGTACAGAAATCTCACACAATTACACCCACATAAAATTTAAAGTGATAAACTGATGGAGAATGCAAGTCTAGAGGTTAATAGTTCTTTGCTTCTATGCAGCTAACAAGTTCTTCGTAGAGTTCCTATTTTAAATGGAAGTCAGTTAGGTCTTCTGCCAATTTTTGGTAGCCTTACCTAAATTTTTCACATTATGTTAGAAAAGGCAAGTCTCTTGCCTACAGGTGCAGCTTTTCATATTATGCTTTAGCCTGAAATGGCCTGCATCATGGCAGGGATCCTTTCAAGAAACCCATACTCTCACACCATATTTTTTCCCCACTTCAATATTTTCCCCTTAATTCAAACAGAATGCAAATAACTTCAAAATCACCCAGTGGAACCTCAGTGTGGCTAGCTAAAAGCTCTCTGGTGAATGTGACCCCAAATTCTGAGTATGTCTTTATTTAAAAACAAAACAACAACAAAAAAGAAGAAATAATGAGTCCACGTTTTACTTGCA